>NC_092388.1:40049472-40350365 GCF_030028105.1 Mobula birostris | reverse complement strand
TCCTGAAGTTTTTATGCTTTCTTAGCTCTGTCATAGAAAACTTGGCAAGAATTGTACTGCTGCTCCTTCCTCCAACTCTGACCAGCCCAGTTTTCATAAAGGCGTGAATTCCTAAAATAACAGTATCATTGGATTAGCACTTTCCTTCAGACACAGGTTGGAGGTGTTTTAGGATTGACCATTTAAAGTGATATTAAAAGGTAAAGGGGGATGCTTGCAAACAACTTAACTCTTAACTATTACCCGTAAACATCTTAAAATAACTCAGTTGAAGCATTTGAGAACCAACAATGAATGTAACCTAGTCCAACCTGATATCCTCCCCACTCGTCTGATGGAGCTATTTGGATACATCTTTGGCCTTATGTTTAGAGGGGACAAACTCCTCCATCTCAGCTGCAAATCTGTCCTATCAATTCTATACTTTACATTTCCATTGCTGTTGGCCCCAGCCCACTCAGGGGAGATGCATTCAGGAACGATAATCCAAAAAAATTCACAGGCTAGAAATCTAAAATAAAAATAAAATTAAATATGTGCTTGAAATGTGCTGGTTCTATCACATCTGAAATCCTGTCTGCCCACTACCCTGGACCCCCATCGATTTTCCTATCGCACCAACAGGTCAACAGAGGACGCCATCTCCACGGCACTTCACTCTGCCCTGACCCACCTGGACAGCCCCAACTCTTATGTCAGAATGCTGTTCATTGACTTTAGTTCGGCATTCAATACTGTGATCCCCTCCAAGCTGATCACCAAACTTCGCCAGCTTGGTGTCAGCTCATCCCTCTGCAATTGGACCTTGGACTTTCTGACTAACAGACCCCAATCAGTTAAGTTAGACAACCTCTACTCCTCCATTCTCAACCTGAACACCGACGTACCTCAAGGCTGTGTGCTGAGCCCTCTTCTGTACTCCCTTTTCACCTATGATTGTGTTCCTGTACATGGTTCTAACTCCATAATCAAGTTCGCAGACGACACCACAGTGCTTGGCCTGATCAGAGGGGATGATGAGATGGCCTACAGAGACGAAGTCCAGCCCCTGGCCGCGTGGTGTGCCAACAACAACCTGGCCGTTAACACCCCAGAAGACCAAGGAGATCATTGTGGACTTCAGGTATGCTAGGAGCCACACTCACGTCCCCATCTACATCAACGGAGCTGTAGTGGAGTTTGTATCAAGCTTCAAATTCCTTGGTGTCCACATTTCCGAGGATCTCACCTGGTCCCTGAACATCCTAATCAAAAAGGCGCAATAGCGCCCTTATTTCCTGCGGAGCATCAAGAAAGCTCACCTCTGTCCCAGGATACTGACGGACTTTTACCGCTGTACCATTGGGAGCGTACTCACCAACTGCATCTCAGTGTGGTATCGCAGTTGTCCCGTATCGGACTGCAAAGCACTCCAGCGTGTGGTGGAAACTGCCCAGCGGATTATCAGCACCCAATTGCCCACCATTGAGAACATCTACCATAAACGCTGCCTGGGCAGGGCGAAAAACATTATCAAGGATGCATCTCACCCTAACCATGGACTCTTTACTCTCCTCCCATCTGGTAGGCGCTACACGAGCCTCTGCTCCCGCACCAGCAGGCATAGGAAGAGCTTCTTCCCTGAGGCTGTGACACTGCTGAACCTCTCATCACAGCGCTAAGCAGTATTGCATCCGTATTGTACTGTCTCAGTACTTTTATACTTGTGTGCTGTAGTACTTACTTTTTATTCGCAGTTATTTTGTAAATAACACTATTCTTTGCATTTCTGGTCAGATGCTAACTGCATTTCATTGGCTTTGTATCTGTACTTGGCACAATGACAATAAAGTTGAATCTAATCTAATCTATATCGTGGCTGCCTCCACCTCTCTTCCTGACACCTCCTGCAGTTTGAAACTAACTTGTTTTTATTCCCTTCTAATGTTGATGACATAACATTAACTAAGGAATATAAATCGGCTGGGAGCAGATTTAGCATAATTGAATCTCATTCTAGCAAGTACAGGCCCAGACCAATCAAACACTCCTTTCATTCCCACAATAATTCTCATGAACCTCCTCTCGACCCTCTCCAATGGCAGCACATCTTTTCTCAGGTAAGGAGCCCAGGAATGCTGACAATACTCCAAGTACAGTCTGACCAATGCCTTATAAAGTCTTAGCAAAACATCCCTGCTCTTCTACTGTAATCGTCTCAAGATGAATGCTAACATTGCATTTGTCTTCCTTACCACCAACTCAACCTGCATGATAACTTTTAGGAATCCCGCACAAGGACTCCCAAGTTCCTTTGCACCTGTGAGTTTTGCATTTTCTGCCCATTTAGAAAATACTTTGCTCTTTTATTCCTTTTACCAAAGTATACGGCCACACATTTCCCTACACAAGAATCCACCTCCCATTCTCCCAAACCACCCAAGTCCTTCTGCAGACTCCCTGCTTCATCAACAGTATCTGACCCTCCACCTTCCTTCATTTTGTCCACAAATTTGGCCACGGAGTAATCACTTTGGTCATCCAGCCAGAAAAGGCCCTTTTTATAATGACTTTTTCTCCTGGCAATCAGCCAATCTTCTATCCATGCTAGCATCTTTCCTGTAATACCATGGGATCTTATCTTGTTAAGCAATCTCGTGTGTGGCAACTTGTCAAAGGTCTTCTAAAAATCCAAAAAAAAATCAACTGATTCTCCTTTGTCTATCCTGCATGTTATTTCTTCAAAGAATTCCAACAGATTTATCAGGCAAGATTTCTCCATAAGGAAACCATGTTGACTTCAGCCTATTTTATCTTGTTCCTCCATGTACCCCAAAACTTCATCCTTATTGATGGACTCCAAAATCTCCCCAACCACTAAATAAAGGTATCCATTAGTCTTGCAAGACCACGGATCTGCACCTGGAAAGTCTTCACTCTCCAGGGCGCAGGCCTGGGCAAGGTTGTATGGAAAACCGGCAGTTGCCCATGCCGCAAGTCTCCCCTCTCCACGACACCGACGTTGTCCAAGGGAAGGGCATTAGGACCCATACAGCTTGGCACCAGTGTCGCCGCAGAGCACTGTATGATTAAGTGCCTTGCTCAAGCACACAACACGTTGCCTTGGCTGGGGCTCAAACTCACAACCTTCAGATCGCTAGTTGAATGCCTTAATCACTTGGTCACGTGCCCACACAACCACTGAAGTCAACCTATAATGTCCTTTCTTCTGCCTCCCTCCCTTTTTAAAGAGTGGAGTGACATTTGCAATTTTCCATTCCTCCAGAACCATTCTGGAATATACTGATTCTTGGAACATCACTATTAGTGCCTCCACAATCTCTTCAGCTACCTCTTTCAGAACCCTGGGGCATAGTCTATCTGGTCCAGCTGACATATCTACCTTCAGAACTTTCAGTTTGCCCAAATACCTTCTCCTTGGTAACAGTAACTACACTCATTTCTGCCTCAACACTTCCAAATTTCTGGCATATAGCTAGTGTCTTCTACTGTGAAACCTGACGCAAAATACTGATGCAAAGTTCGTCTGCCATTTCCTTTTCCCCCATTACTGCCTCTCCAGATTAAATTTCAGAATTTACAGTGTCAGCATTTTTTACTTCCATTTCCCATTTAAGAGTAAAGAGGATGGTTTAACAGAGAGAAAATAACAAACAGGAATAGGCCATTTTCAGATTAGTGAGCTGTTACTGCTGCAATGTCACAAGGCACTAAAGCTGGGGACACAGCTATTTATAATTGGTTTTATTGATTTTAAGTGAATGTCGGTATAAACACTACCTCAGGCAGTTCTCAGTCATTGAGTATATACAGGGTTGACAGTGATATTTTTGGAAGCACACAGAATTAAAAGGTATGGAGATAGAAAGTGGAAAATTATACTTGAAGTGGAAAATTTGACCTTTTTGTATTCTGGAACTGGGTCGAGAAGGTTTATGGCTTGTTCCTGATGTATTTCAACCATTCTTAAGATGGTTCAGAATTGTGTAGCATATGTAAACAAATTAATTCCACTCGGGTTATCATAACCCTAAAATTTATTGATTTGATATTAATTTCCCCAACCCAAAAACCAGCAAGGTTGTGGAATCACAAACTGCACATTTTGTAGCTTTGTAACAGTGATAAGCACCACAATTGATCTGTTGGATTGGAGCAACATTAAGAGGTGATGAAAAATTACCTGATATATTGAAGCCACTGACCTTCTAAAAACTGGTCCAATGCATGATTTGTGTAACACACCACCAGAATAGGAGATCCAGACTCAGACTGCCAAAGATTCATATTAGCCAGGAGAACGCTGACAACCTTCAGTCCCAAATATGTTTTTCCTATAAAATAAAAATCAAACTATTAATAGATGAAATTAACTTGATGAAATAAATGATTAGAACACACAATGTAGTTTTCCTGTCTCAAGCCTAATATCATCAGCTGGTTCAATTATAAGGAGTCAGACATGAGAATTGGAAAAGGGGGCTGACTAACAGTGCTTTAATGTTTGTCGTCTATATCAATCATCTGGATGATATCAACCTGACTTCAGTGTTTGGGAAGATGTTGGAGTTCATTATCAAGGATGACGTTTCAGGGTACTTGGAGGTGTACTATAAAGAAGGCCTAAGTCAGCATGGTTTCCTAGTCAGGAAATCTTCCATGACAAATCTGTTGGAATTCTTTGAGGAAATAATATGCAAGATCGAAGTGTGATCCAGGAACGGTCGCAGCAGGAGGAGGAGCGAGAGGCTCTGGAGAGCGCTGAGTGCTGGGAAGCAGCTCAGGTGACTGCGCTTTAAAAAGGAGCATGGAGGGCAACTGAAGGGTTAAACAGAGTGTTGATTAATTGATTAGAGGGAGTGAGTACCTGAGATAATCAGCAGGGACAAATAAAAGGAGGGGTAACTGAAGAGGAGCAGCCAGGAAAAGGTTTGAGGTAGGGAAGAAGTTGATTATGTATGGGGTTGAATTAGAAAGGGTTGCATCATTTAAATTTCTGGGAGTTATATTTGATTCACAATTAACATGGGCAGACCATATCAGGAAAGTTGAGCAGAAATGTAAAAAAGTAATAAATGTGATGAGATGTTTGACTGGTAGGGAATGGGGAGCAAGTTGTTCAGCTTTGAAGAGAATGTATGTGGCTTTAGTAAGATCTGTATTGGATTATGGAAATATAGTATATGGATCAGCAGCTAGGTCTCTTATAAGGAAACTGGATGTGATTCAGGCTCAGGCCTTGAGAGTGTGCAGTGGGGCTTTTAAAACGTCACCAGTGTCAGCCCTACAGGTAGAAACGGGAATAATGCCTTTGGAACTAAGAAGGATGCAACTGATGGCAAACTACTGGGCTAACTTGCAAGGGCACAATGATTCTCACCCTACTAAAGGAGTATTGCAGGAGTGCTGGGAAAATGGGAGGTTTCAGAGGGATACCTTTAGTCGGGTAGGGAATGATATGAATGAAAGAATGTGGAGTCTTTGATCTGAGGATAAGTCCTTCAGTAGTTCATCCGGTTGTAGCTCCATGGAAGCTTGTACGGCCTGACATAGACTGGCATTTGTGAGAGGCAAAAAGGAAAGAAAGATATAAAACAGATTTGGTAAATGCATTTAACTGTCATGTGATGGAAAAGTATAGTGATTATACTCACATTTATACGGATGGTGCGAAGGAACCTGAAACAGGAGTAACAGGGTTTGGGGTGGTAATACCAGCAAAAGAAATTGGGATCAGCAGAAGAACATCTAATAAGTTAGGGGTGTTTACAGTGGAGATGCTGGCAGTGTTGGTTGCGTTGCAATGGGTGCAGAAAGCCAGACAAGCCAAAGCATTGATAAGTTCAGATTCATCCTCAGTTCTAGCAAGTTTAAGGTCTTTTCATGCAAACAGTTGGCAAGATGTACTTTATGAAGTCCTTCAGTTAGTTACAAGAATTGCAAATCAGGGAGGTCAGGTAAAATTTCTATGGGTTCCAGCACATGTAGGGGTGAAGGGGAATGAGAGGGTGGATGAGTTGGCAAAGAGGGTGTTAAAGAAAGAAAATGTGGAAATGCACATTAGTATCAGTAAAGCAGAGGTTAAGTGTGTAATCTGGGGAAAAAGTCAACTGAATGCGGCAAGAAAGATGGGACAGGGAGGGGAAAGGGAGGCATTTATATCAAATACAAAAGAGTGTTGCAGTTACTAGGGTAGGTAACGGAAACAGAAGAGAGGAAATTGTGTGGACTAGGTTAACGCTGGGGCATTGTGCATTAAACAAAACATTGAAAATGATAGGGAAACACCAGACAGGATTGTGTGAGGAATGTCAGGAAGAGGAGTCAGTAGGGAAACTATTATTACGATTTTTCTTAACAACTAATTCCATTACTTAGCCTAATAGGTTAGATTTACCACAGTACATAATTATCTATTTAAATGTTTATTTTCCTTTTATATCATCTCAATGTGTACTTAAGAATGTATAAATAATTGTAGTTTTATACATATAAAAAAATGGAAAAGGTTATATGTGTGAAAAAAGTACATGATATTTGTGAATTCCTTATCCAAATAAAATTTAAAAAAAAAAAAAAGAACATGTAGTTTTGTGTTGCAGGAAGTATGGAATACAGAGAGAGATGATGAGAAATAAATTAAGGGAGTTGGGGATGCAGGAATTCACATTAAAAGGGTTGCTGGGCATGGGTGAGAGAGCACGTCCGGGTATTTTTAGCGTTTTTAAGGGGTACAGGGGTTTTTTTTAAAGAATATGACGAACAAACAGGAATAGGATACTAGGATGGTCAAAGATGGGAGGTGAAGTGTAGGATTTGTAGGATTGTGTGTGTGTGTGTATGTATGTGTATATATATATATATATATATATATATATATATTATGTGTGTGTGCGCGTGCGCGATTGGGTGAAGGGATTTAGAATGTATGTTTAGTGCACATTCCAGAGCAGAGGGTGGCGGTAATGCACCATTAAGCTGGATGCCAACCGCCGTAAAACAAGATACAGACAGACAGAGGAGCAGCCAGTGTGTGAGTGGCTCAGGGTTGGAGTGGAGCTTTCAGGCTTTGACGTGCAGCAGCTGAGGATAAGCTTGCTCCCGGTGAGGTAAGGCTGGGTAAGTTCCTTTAATTAATTTAATTAACTTAGGAGTAGGTAATGGAGGCAGCAGTTAGGGCAGTTGAGTGCTCTGTTTGCAGTATGTGGGAAGTCAGGGCGAGCACAATTGTCCCTGATGACTACACCTGTAAAAGATGCATCCAGTTGCAGCTCCTGACAAACCCAGTTAGGAAACTGGAGCTGGAGCTGGATGAACTTTGGATCATTCGTGAGGCAGAGGCAGAAACAGACAGGAGTTTCAGGGAGATAGTCACCCCTAAAAGTTAGGAGGCAGGTAGCTGGGTGACTGTCAGGAGAGGGAAGGGGAATAGACAGAAAGAGCAGAGCACTCCTGTGGCCGTTCCCATCAACAATAAGTATACCGTTTTGGATACTGTTGGTGGGGATGACTTACCAGGGATAAGTTGTAGTGGTCATGTCTCTGGCACCAAGACTGGACCCTCAGCTCAGAAAGGAAGGAGGGAAAAGAGGAGAGCAGTAATGATAGGGGATTTGATAGTTAGGGGGACAGATAAGAGGTTCTGTGGGAGAGATCAAGGATCCTGGATGGTCTGTTGCCTCCCTGGTGCCAGGGTCCACGATATCTCGGATCGAGTTCTCGGTATTCTCAGGAGGGAGGGTGAGCAGCCAGATGTCGTGGTCCATGTAGAGACCAATGACGTGGAGAGGAAGGAGGAGGAGGTCCTACAAAGAGTTTAGGGAGTTAGGTGCAAATTTGAAGGATAGGACCTCCAGGGTTGCGATCTCAGGATTGCTACCTGTGCCACATGCTAGTGAGGCTAGAAATAGGAAGATAATGCAGCTAAATACGTGGCTAAGGAGATGGTGCAGGAGGGAGGGCTTCATGTTTCTAGACAATTGGGCTTTGTTCCAGAGAAGGTGGGACCTGTTCCAATGAGATGGTTTGTACCTGAACTGGAGGGGGCTAACATCCTTGCAGGTAGGCTTGCTAGTTCTACTCGGGGGGGGGGGGGTTAAACTAGATTTGCAGGGGGAGGGGAACCAGAGTTAGAGCAGATAGTGAGGTGGAGGAGGATGAAGGTCATGCAAGGACTGCATGTACAGACAGTAAGCAAAGGTTTGTACGTGACAGAAATGTTCTCAGGTGCACTTATTTCAATGTAAGGAGTATTGTAGGTAAGGCAGATGAGTTTAGGGCGTGGATTGACACGTGGGATTATAACACTATTGCTATTAGTGAGACTTGATTGCAGGAGGGGCAGGACTGGCAGTTTAATATTCCGTTGTTTCAGACGTGATGGCGGGGGGGGGAATGAAAGGGTGAGGAGTGGCATTACTAGTCAGGGAAAATATCACAGCTGTGTGTAGACAGGGCAGCCCAGAAGGCTTGCCTACAGAGGTCACATGGGTGGAGCTGAGGAACAGGAAAGGTGTGACCACACTAATAGGGTTGTATTTTCGACCACCCACTAGTCAGAGAGAATTGGAGGAGCAAATCTGTAGAGAGGTAGCAGACCGATGTAAGTAACAGGAAGTCGTAATATAGGGGTTTTTAACTTTCTACATTGACTGGGACTCCCACACTGTGAAAGGGCTAGATGGCTTGGATTTTGTCAAATATGTTCAGGAAAGTTTTCTAAATCAATATATAGAGGCACCAACGAGAGAGGATGCAATACTCAATCTCCTATTAGGGAACCAGGCAGATCAGGTGACAGAAGTATGTGTCGGCAAACATTTTGGGTCCAGTGACCATAATGTCATTAGTTTCAAGTTAATTATGGGTAAGGATAGGTCTGGTCCTCGAGTTAAGGTTCTAAATTGGAGAAGGGCCAATTTTGAGGAATTGAGAAAGGATCTAGGAAGAGTGGATTGGGATAAGTTGTTTTCTGGCAAGGATGTGTTCAGTATGTGGAAGGCATTCAAAGGTGAAATTTTGAGAGTGCAGAGTTTGCATGTTCCTGCCAGGATTAAAGGCAAAGTTAACAGGCGTAGGAACCTTGGTTTTCAAGGTACCTTGGCGACCTGGTTAAGAAAAAGAGAGAGGTGTATAGCAGGTATAGGCAACAAGGAACAAATGAGGTACTTGAACAATATAGAAAATGTACGAAAATACTAAAGGAGGAAATCAGGAGGCAAAAAGAAGACATGAGGTTGCTTTGGCAGATAATGTGAAGGTAAACCCAAAGGGTTTCTACAAGTATATTGAAAGGATAGTAAGGGACAAAATTGGTCCCCTAGAAGATCAGAGTGGTCATCTATGTGTGGAGCCTCATGAGATGGGGGAGATCTTAAACAATTTTTTTGCATCAGTATTTACTCAGGAAACTGGCATAGCATATATGGAAGGAAGGGAAACAAGCAGCAGTGTCAAGGAACATATAGAGATTAAAAAGGAGGAGGTGCTTGCTACCTTACAGGGAATAAAGGTAGATAAATCTCCCGGGCCTAACATGATATTTCCTCGGACCTTGAGAGAGACTAGTGTAGAAATTGCAGGGGCCCCGGCAGAAATATTTTAAATGTCCTTAGCCATGGGTATGGTGCCGGAGGATTGGAGGGTAGCTCACGTTGTTCCATTGTTTAAAAAAGGCTCCAAAAGTAAACCAAGTAATTACAGGCCGGTGAGCCTGACATCAGTAGTAGGTAAATTATTGGTAGGTGTTCTGAGAGATCAGACATACAAGTATTTGGACAGCTAAGGGCTGATTAAGGATAGTCAGCATAGCTTTGTGTGTGGTAGATCGTGTTTGACGAATCTTGTAGAGTTTTTCGAGGAGGTTACCAAGAAAGTAGACGAAGGAAAGGCTGTGGATGTTGTCTACATGGACTTTAGTAAGGCCTTTGACAAGGTCCTACATGGGAGGTTAGTTCAGAAGGTTCAGAGACTAGGTATCTATGGAGATGTTGTAAACTGGATTCGAAATTGGCTGTGTGGGAGAAGACAGAGTGGTAGTGGATGATTGCTTCTCAGACTGGAGGCCTGTGATTAGTGGTGTGCCTTAAGGATCTGTGCTGGGACCATTGTTGTTTGTTGTCTATATCAATTATCTAGATAATAATGTGGTAAATTGGATCAGCAAGTTTGCTGATGACACTAAGATTGGAGGTGTTGTGGACAGCGAGGAAGGCTTTCAAAGCTTGCAGAGAGATCTGGACCAACTGGAAAAATGGATCAGAAAATGGCAGACGGAACTTAATGCAGACAAGTATGAGGTGTTGCATTTTGGAACGACAAATCAAGGTAGGACATACACAGTAAATGATAGGGCACTGAGGAGTGCAGAAGAACAAAGAGATCTGGGAGTTCAGATACATAATAATTCCCTGAAAGTCATGTCACAGGTAGACAGTGTTGTAAAGACGGCATTTGGCATCCTGGCATTCATAAGTCAAAGTATTGTGTATAAGAGTTCGGATGTTATGGGGAAGTTGTATAAGACATTGGCGAGGCCAAATTTGGAGTATTGTTTACCGTTCTCGTCACCTAACTATAGGAAGGATATCAGTAAGATTGAAAGAGTGCAGAGAAGATTTACTAGGATGTTGCTGGGTCTTCAGGAGTTGAGTTACAGGGAAAGACTGAACAGGTTAGGACTTTATCCCTTGTAGCGTAGAAGAGTGAGGGGAGATTTGATAGAGGTTTACAAAATTGAGGGGTATAGATAGAGTAAGTGTGAATAGGCTCTTTCCACTTAGATTAGGATTAATAAATACGAGAGGGCATGGCTTTAGGGTGAAAGGGGAAAGGTTTAGAGGGAACATTAGGGGGAACTTCTTCACTCAGAGTGGTGGGAGTGTGGAACGAGCTGCCATTTGAAGTGGTAAATGCAGGCTCACTCTTAAGTTTTAAGAATAAATTGGATAGGTACATGGATGGGAGAGGTCTGGAGGGTTATGGACTGGAGGGTTATGGACTGGATGCAGGTCAATGGGACTAGTGGAATAATGTTTCGGCACAGACTTGAAGGGCTGAATGGCCTGTTTTCTGTGCTGTAGTGTTCTATGGTTCCATAGGCAACTGAGAGTCAGTGGATGTTGTTTACTTGGATTTTCAGAAGGCATCTGACCAGCTGCTGCACTTGAACCTGCTTAACAAGATAACAGCCCGTGGTATTATGGAATGATACCAGCAAGGACAAAAGATTAGCCGAGTGTCAGGAGACAAATAATTGGAATACAGAGGGCCTATTCTGGCTGGGTGCCAGTGACAAGCGTTGTTCCGCAGGGGTTGGTATTGGGACCACTTATTTTCTTGTCATACGTCAGCGATTTGGATGATATAATTGAAGGACGTGGTGAAATTTGCAGTCCACGCACTGATTCTTCAACACTAGCAGGGAGTCTGCAGAAGGACTTGGACACCTTGGGAGAATGGGCAAAGAAGTGGCAAGATGGAATATAGTGTAGGGAGGTGTATGGTCCAGCGTGTTGTGAGTGTTGCTTCGGTCAGACTGCACTTGGGGTATTGTGAACAGTCTTATCTAGGAAATAATGTGCTGGCATTGGATCCAGTCCAGAGGCGGTTCACAAGAATGATTCCCGGAATGAAGGGAATAACATACGAGGAGCATTTGATGGCTCTGGGCCTGTACCCATTGGAATTTAGAAGAATGAAGGGGAACCTCATTGAAATCAAATATTGAAAGGCATAGGAAGAGTAGATGTGGAGAGGATGTTTTATATAGTGGGTGTCCAGGACCAGAGGGTACAGCCTCAGAATAGAGGGAGGTCCATTTAGAACAGAGATGAGAAGGAATTTCTTTAGTCAGCGGGTGGTGAATCTGTGGAATTTATTGCTGTGAAGGCCAAGTCATTCAGTATATTTAAAGCCAAGGTGGATAGGCTTTTGGTTAGTTAGGGTATCAAATGGATGAGAGGGCAAATATATCAGCCATGCTTGAATGGCAGAGCAGACTCAATGGGCTGAATGGCCTAATTCTATTCCTAGGACTTGTGGTCTTATAACATGGCAAACTAGATCAGAACATTTGCAGATTACACCAATATTAGGAGCATTATAGACAGCAAAGAAGCCTTTCAAAGTTTGCAGTGGGTTCTGGACCAGCTTGAAAACAGGCTGAGAAATGGCAGATGTAATTTAATGCAGGCAAATGTTAGGTGTTGTACTGTCGGAGGACAAAACAGTGCAGGACATACACAGTGAACGGTAAGGCACTGAGGAGTTCAGGATCTAGAAATAAAGATCCATAATTCTTTGAAAGTGGCATCACAGGTATCTAGTGTCATAAAGGGAGCTTTTGGCTCATTTACCTTCATAAATTAAAGTACTGAGTACAGGAATTGGGATGTTATGTTGAAATTGTGTAAGACATTGGTGAAGCCAAATTTGGAGTATTGCATTTAGTTCTGGTCATCTTCCTACAGGAAAGGTATCAATAATATTTAAAGAACATAGAGAAAAATTACAAGGATGTTACCTGGGGCTTGAGGACCTGAGTTATCGGGAAACATTGAATGGGTTAGAACTGTATTTCCTGAAGCATGGGAGAATGAGGGGAGATTGGATAGAGGTATACAAAATTGAGGGATATAGATAGGGTAAATGCAAACAGGATTTTCCACTGAGGTTGGGTGAGACTAAAACAAGAGGTCATAGGTCAAGAGTGAAAGATGAAATATTTAATGAGAAGCTGAGGGGAAACTTCTTCACTCGTGGTGGGGAGTGTGGATGAGCTGGCAACAGAAGTGGTGGATGCAGGTTTGATTGCAATATTAAGAAGTTTGGATCGGTATGTGGATGGGAGAGGCGTGAAGGGCTCTGTTCCAGGTGACTCGGCAGAGTAGCAGTTCAACACGGAGTATGTGGGCTGGTTCCATGTGCTCTATGACTGATAGGGACGGTTGTTGGCCTTGCTGTTTGCTAACATATTCTCACAATGAGATACATCAGAGCTAGCAGAAAGGAAATAAGGTTGCGTGGCTATGAATAGTAACTATTGGATCTCCAAGCTTTTTAAAAAAAAAAAAGGCTGAATGTGTAATAAGTGATGGGTCTAGTCCCTGACAGCAAAGGATCCTTCTGGATCAGGGGTTTCTGCCATGGACCAATACCATTAAGCAAAGGGTCTATGAACCCCATGTTGGGAACCCCTGCTCTAGATGTCCATCCTTGACCTATGTTGTCTATTTTGTAATGATTTGAAGCACTACTTAAGGAATGGTGCTTTTTTAAAAAAAAATAAACATTGTTAAATATTCTAGGAAGAATTGTATTGACTCTGAGTATTTAAATAACAATCCTTCTCTACTGACCTCTTTTTCAAGGAGGATTAAAATACCCATAAAATTAAAACAGAAGGATATTCCTACAACATTAAGAAAGTTCTCTCCATCGACCTGTACAAGATTTATCCTTCTACTGACATCACTATAAGAGTTTATTTAACTTTCTTTCTGCCTCTGAGTGTGCAAGTTAGCCGTTCTTCCTGTGCCACAACAATGGGTACACTTTGTATTTTATTCACTGCAAAGGACTGCAAATTCACTATGCCCTCTGGTTTTCATTTCCCCAAGCCTACGGAAAAAACAATGATCATCTACTTAATCCATATCGCTCATGATTTTATAAATTCCTTTGAGGTCATCCCTTGTTCTTCTATGCTCCAAGGAATAAAGTTCCACTATGGCCAACTTCTCCCTGTAACTCATTCTCTCCAGAACAGGCAGCATCTTCATAAATCTCTTTTGCACCCTCTTAAACTTGACTTAAAGGCATCCGTTAAATCTTGCGAGACCATGGATCTGTGCCTGGAAAGTCTTCACTCTCCAGGGCACAGGCCTGGGCAAGGTTGAATTGAAGACCAGCAGTTGCCATGCTGCAAGTCTCCCCTCACGACACCAATGTTACCCAAGGGAAGGGCATTAGGACCCATACAGCTTGGCACCAGTGTCATCGCAGAGCAATATGTGATTAAGTGCCTTGCTCAAGGACACAATACGCTGCCTCGAACTCACGACCTTCAGGTCGCTACTCCAATGCCTTAACCACTTGGCCACGTGCCCACACTAAACTTGACCATGTCTTTGTTATAAACAGGGCAACTAAAATTGTGCACAATACTCCAAGTGCAGCCTCACCAATGACTTAGCTAACTGCAAGATAACATCTCTGATCCTGAACTCAGTGCCTTGACTGATGAAGACCATCATGCTGAATAGCTTCTTCACCATGCTGTCCACTTGTGTGGTATTGTTCAGTGAACTGTGCAGAACCCTGTTTCACAACACTCATCAGTGCCCTGCCACTCACTGTATTAATCCTAACCTGGTTTAGGTGTCCAAAATGCATCAATTCACACTGATTTTAAATGAAATACATTTACCATTCCTCAGCTCATCTGAATAACTAAGAAAGATTTCTTTGTAATTCATTGGAACTTGCACTTAGTCAGTCCCCGGAAATTTGCCCACTTAATGTGCTTCAAAGCTACAAATACTCACTTCTTTGGAATAAACATATGATCAAGACCTCACTACGTATTAACCTAGTTTCTTTTGCATCTCAAGTCACCTCACAGGACCTCATCCCATGATCTGCCTATGTCATCTGCACATGAACAAAGGCCTTTGGCTGTTTACCCTCCCCCTCAAGAACTTCTTTTTGCAGCTGCTCAGAGACATCCTTAACCCTGGCACACAGAAGGAAAACGTCATCCTGGCATTTCTTCTGCAATGTCAGAGTCACACCCCCGCCGAATTATCAAATCTCCTCTCACTATCACTGTCTGATGGTACCCTTTCAGCTGAGTCTCAGGGCCAGAGACTTGATTACTACTGCTAGACCCTGAAAGGACATCCTCAATAGCATCCATAGATAATGTTTGTGAGGCGAATGGTCACAGAGGAACCCAGCACTGAATGTCTACTGCACTTACTTCTCCCACTGGTGACCCATTTATCTAAAATCTGAATATTGGATGTGACCGCGTCACAAAAGCTCTTACCTATGAACCACCCAGCCTTTCCCGAGTACACCTGACTGCATCACCAATTCATTGACCTGGTCTGCCAGGAGCAGCAGCTGAATGCACTTCCCACAGATGTAATTACTAGGGAGACCGTGAGGCTCCCTGACTTCATACATCTTGCAGGAGGAGCACTCCACAGCCCTGATTACCACCTTGTCTACACGTAACCAAGGACTAAGGGTCAACAAAGTAGTAAAAGTGTACCTGTGCCTTTCCAAAAGTTTACTCTTACTCCCAAACACCGGTGGCACTTACTCCGTCCCTTCATACAAAACGACTCTTGAGCCAAAGCTCCTCCACTCCGTCAACGGCCCACTCCCACAGGTGTCCACTCCAAAATGCTTGGCCTCAGCTATTTTTATATTGGCTCTCAATGAGCTAATCAGCCAATCAACTATTAAACAAAATTTGCAGACGTGCTTCTTTTAGACTCCTCTGAAGCGAAAACACGCCAGAAAGGAGCTGCACGAACACGTGTTCTTCATACTTTAAACAAGATACACCTTTTTCACTGCATAATTTATCAATGTCATCAGAAGCACTGCAGGTGAATTATAGCAATTCTAGTTAACTCATAATACACAAGGAAGAATGCAACACAGAATAAGCTACATGTCTGCTGCATGTTAAAGGAATGATATACTGTGGAAATCTCTGGTATATTCTTGATATAGTACTAAACTACTTGATGTGGTGGTCTTTGAGATCATAGTCTTCTGAACAGAATGCTCAGTTTGTTGATGCCTTAACCAAAATTAAACCCTCAATGAGCACCTCTTAGAGCAGATTAGCAAGGGCATTTCATTGTTACGAGACCTGAGTATGCACTAGCAGATGTGCACACAGCAATAATCACACTTCAGTTAAACACCAGAGAGTCTCCAGAGAAAATAGGGGGATTGGGGTGGTGGTGGTCTTTTAAATTAAAGTTCTTTTCAGGACATGAAGTCTTTAAGTTCACCTTACCTGTTCCTGGTGGGCCTTGGATGATAGCGAGCTCTTTAGTTAAAGCTGTTTGCAGGGCTACGATTTGGGACTCATCGCACTTTAAT
The DNA here is from genome assembly GCF_030028105.1 of Mobula birostris. Taxonomy (NCBI): domain Eukaryota; kingdom Metazoa; phylum Chordata; class Chondrichthyes; order Myliobatiformes; family Myliobatidae; genus Mobula; species Mobula birostris. The sequence continues at coordinate 40,334,240 of NC_092388.1, read as the reverse complement.
CTCTCTTTTGAAGGCCATGCTCCAAAGTCAAGCACATTGAATTTACTACCGTGGAAAAAGCTCGTGCTAGATTGAAGAAATCTGTTCATGTAATTGCTGTTGTTGAACTGCTTTGGGGGTTTACTCTTTTCATCATCCAACAAAGGGTCTATATTATAGTTTTGATAACTATGTGTTAGATACTTTGGCTCTGCAACACAAGTCTGACATTGAACTATGTACTTCTGAAAGGGTATTTCATTATCTGTGATCTCTTTGAAACCTTCTAGAACATGACGATAGGCTTCAAAGTATGCAGTTGTTTCAACCATTAGAAAAGAATCTGTTGACTTTATGTCCACCAAATCCAACCGACTGCTTTCAATAAAACTGAGCGTGATGATGCCCTTGGTCAGTTCTGTAATGTTTCTGTGAGCCACTGTTGCAAACAACATTGTTTCAAAGTTATCTTTGGAGAGGCAAAGAAAAGACCCATACAGCAGTCGCTTGGAGCTCTCCCACCGAACGTGCTTTAACATTCCGTTATCAAACTGAACCTGATAAAAGACACCGCTATGTGTGCATAGTGGATCCAGGACACGGGCATTAAAATAAATTCTAATGTCGTCTATTGTTTGTCTATGCAGATCCTTCTGGCTACAGTTCAGCAACTTGGAAATTCCCTCCCTTAATGGCCGGACAAAGTCTTCACGGAGCAGGCGAAACTGGATGTCTAAGTATGTAGCAGTGTCTGGATATTCTTCATTGATTATATTTGGTCTCACAAAAGGTTTGTTGATTAAATGGATGTCTTTATAAGTCGGATATATTGAAATATGCCTAAAATCATTCTTTGTAGGTGCCACAAAGTAGGTATAGGTATCAGAAAGCAATGACCCTTCTCTCTTTTTCTCCTGCAAACAGGCAATCATCTGGTGCAGGTTATGCAAGTTCTTCTCCATCTCCTCTGAGATGGGGAAGCCAACAGATTGCAGGTAGTTTGACGTCGATTGCACCATTGTAGCTAGGAGAGACACATCCAAGAAAGCACTGGCAGGATAGACAGTAATCAGCTGACAGAGCAAATTTAGTATATAACCAAGATGTGTAGCACTTTCCAAATGTGCCTCTTGCAACACTTCAGTCTGAGCATTGATAATGAATGCAGGAAGAACATTTTTCAGAAACATGGAGTTCTTGATCAGCTCCAGCAGATAATGCAAACTCCGTTGGTTGGATTTGCAATAGAATGTCATGCGAAGAATTTTCAGAAAGGATGCAATTAAGTCTTTTTCAATATTCACCTGGTTTAAGAATTCTTTGACACCACTTCCGGGAGAGGTCAACTTCATTACGATGTCTATTGGATACATTGTAGACAGCCGCATTAGCTCTTGTCCATCCAGGGTTCCCTGATTTTCAGCATCAGTTTCACGGGATTCCTTTGAAGGTTTAAAATTGTGACGCAGATGAGTGATTCCACATTTGTTTTTAGTCCGAGCTCCCTTGTATTGTTGCCGTGAAGTATTATCATGGCTAGTTTGAATGGTATCTCTCTCCATTCCTCGTGAGAAATGCTGTCTCCCTATAATTGCAACATTAAAAAGAAAACCAAAATATTTTGCATTACTAAGATATGCAGCCTTTGGGAAGCGAGAAAGCCATAATATTCAACATGCTCACCTGGATCTAACCAAACTATTGAACTGATAGCACATCCACCAGCCTGAGCAATTCACTCCCTCTCCCATGGTGAGCCAAGGGCAAAGTGTGCATAATCTACGTCCAACAATGTCACAACTAATCAAGGATTATTAGGTTAATCCTATAAATTCAATCACTTACAAAAAAAACCAAGGAAATGGGTGCATAAGATTACCATTACGTCAAAGTTCTTGAATCATCCTCTTCCCACACCCCCACTCACCTGATCTCACCTCTCATCAACCAGCTTGTGCTCATCCCCTCCAGCTTATTCTAGCTTGAACTCCCTTCCTTACCAGTCTCAGCCCAAAATATCGACTCTTTATTTCCCCTCTGCCTAATCTGCTGAGTTCCTCCAGCATTTTGTGTGTGTTGCTCATGATCCCAAATATCCTTGCTTGTCAGTATTGTGAGAGCACCATCACAATAATGATTTAGGCGGTTCAAGAAGCCTTCCACGATTAGTAGTAATTTCACCAAAGTCAGAGGTCCCACTTTTGCAACTGATCCAATGCTGAGGGAGAATGGCACTATTGGAAGTACAAGCATTTCCAATGAGACACCAAGGTGAAGTTCGTCTGTTCTCACAGGTAAATTTAATTCATGACTGTGCTATCTTTTGGGGAAAGAAAGGAAGGGCATTTTCATGGATGGTCTGATGACTATCAAACTGCACACCAAAAATAATTTTATATAGTTCAGGAGATTTTGATCTGTAAATTTGTCATTTTTAACTGACTGGATAACGATCCAGAGTGCACTCCCTATGATATCCTCATCCATGATCAAACTAATACTCAATACAGTTAAGCAACATGATTTAACATTTCAAAATTCTCCACAGACCATGTCTATCCTCAGGTTTCCATGCATCCTCCTCTGCTAACCTGGTGGTCCTTGGTGACTTTGTGTCTGATTTACTCCACTACTTTTTCTGTCAATGTCCAGCAGGTTAGGCTGGCTTCCATAGAACTTGGGATTTCTTCTGCGAGGTTCAGGTTGGTCCCGCTGTCTACTCCTGTCCTTTGCAGATACACTCTCAGACCTCTTCTGTGCTTGCTGGGGCTGTCTTTGTTGCCGTCCACCTCTTGATCCTGAAAATTTCAAAAGAAGAGGAAGAGGAATTGAAAAACTACAGATGCAATGTAAGTCTTGCCAGTCTATTAGCTGGGGAGAGGGATGGCCTTCAGGAATATTCTTTCTTCTTTTCTCCCCTCTGTAGAAACACTACCAGGAAAGGAAGACATGATGGTGTCAAAAAGGGATTGAAGTCTGGAAATCTCTCTCACTAAGTCTATGAACTAGGCAATTCATTGAAATGTTCAGTCCAAGACTGTTGGACTTCTTTTGTTGTTGGATGAGGGCACTTGTTGGTATGTGGGAAATGGGAGGTAAACAGGATTAAGTTGCATATCAGCCATATTCTGAATGAGGCTTTAAATGTTTTATTCCTTCTCCCATGTAGGCCTGAACAAAATCAAGCAAGTAAAGATCCACATATCACAATGAAAATATCCACAGTGTTTCCTTCATGAAGACATTGGCAACTATAAAGCGAGAAGTAGGGTTCACTGCAGCCGATAGCTATCTGTAGGGGAGTTCACCTGCAAAACAGGGATGACTTCCTGGTTGAAAGCCATATTAGCACTCCTTATATTCTCTGTACCCTTACATGAGCAATATTAACACCAGATAAAATTATCTGAAGCAATTTTCGCTCAAGGCACTAGAAGCAATGACATAAGTTTGACATTGAACTATTTTAACATGTACTTCAAAAACCAATCTAAAACATCTCTTACGATAATTTTTTTTAAACTTTGATTTCTCCTGCTAAACCATGCATGTAAGCAACAGATTACAGGAAATGTTCAATGAACAACTGATGTTGATAGTTGGACATGCTGTCTCAATGAAATGATATTTCAAATTTTCATTTAATCTTTTCTGTCATTTGTATTCACTTTATTTAATGGAATACTTAATCAAAACATGTAAGTACATTTTCATAAGACTTAAGAGAAAATGTGGGTCAACAGCAAACTCATAAGAAGAGAACAAGGATCTAACGCTTTCCCAGCGTATATGATGAATAAACTCTTCTCGGGCTTCCAGCCAGATAGTTATCGATTTTAGCAAACGTTTCGATGACAAACTCTACCATCTTCATCAGGGATATACCCCCATCATCTATCCCTCCTGACTGGTTAGTCCTCATCCAATCAGGTTTCTCTTGCCCACCTTGTTTACAACCGAATCCCGGTTCTAACTTAGCATGACACCTTCATCTTCGTTAAAATTAGCTTTCTCTAGTTTAACTTCAATGGCTTCCTTCACCAGGCAGTTCCAGAACCTATTGGCGTGGCACAGTAGTATTGTGCAGTTGAAGTCAATCCTATGGTCATATCGATCAAATATTGAAAGGCCGAGAGAGAGTTGATGAGCAGAGCATGTTTCCTATCATGGGTGAATCTAGGATCAGAGGGCACAGCCTCAGAGTAGAGGGACATCCATTCAAAACAGGGTTGAGGAGGAATTTCTTTAACCAGAAGGTAGAAAATCTGTGGAATTCATTGCCACAAATGGCTATGGAGGACAAGTCATTGGGTATTTAAAGCGGGGGTTGATTGGTTCTTGACTAGTTAGGGAATCAAAGATTACAGGGAGAAGGCTGAAAAATGGTGTTGAGTGGTACAGTAAATCATCCATGATGAAATGAAGCAGATTCAATAGGCAAAGTGGCCCAATTATGCTCTTATGTCTTGTGGTCTAATGAAACTACAGATACAGTAGTGGCTGGCGCAATACAGTGCTATTAATCAGCGATCAGGGTTCAAATTCCACTGCAGTCTGTAAGGAGATTATATGTCGCTTCTGCGAGTGCATGGGTTTTTTTCCTGTATGGTCCAGTTTGCTCCAACATTGTAAAGGCATACTGTATGGGTTAGGGTTAGTATGTTGGCAATATCTTCAGACTGTTGGCCATTTATGCAAATGACACATTTCAATGTAAGCTTCAATCATTTGATACACCTCCCACAAATAAAGCTAACCTTATCATCTTTAAGATGGGATAACTGATCCCACCACATCTGTTCCTCACCCATATCCTTGAAAGTTTGTGGAGCCCAGCCATACCTCAGATTGCCAGAGAAAAGAGAAAAGTGCCGGATAACTAGATCATAATAAAGCAATTCATTGGCAGTAGAAATGGGAAACTCAGAAATGGTTAACAAAGTAAAAGATGCGGAATGATCCTGAATTTGCAAAAAAGCAAAGCATTCATGAAAACTCTATCCAAGAATAAAAGGGAGTAGAACTGTAGGTGATTCGAGAGGCAGAATTGCAGAGGTACACAAACCCTCAAAATAATGCTGAGCCTCTGCAACAATCCCAACCTCACCATCAAACCCACAAATCGGGTGCTGTTGTAATGTGGCAGACTGACTTCTACCTTACTGAGGACAAGCGGCAACTCTTAGCACCTCCTTTAACTTACACCTTGAAAAGGACCCCACTCGGAGACACTAAGCCATGTCTCTGCATCGTTACCAACCTCTTCAACTCTGGATATCTCCCATCCACTGCCATCATCTTCGTACTTCCCTTATTCTGCACTGCTCTTTTCTACCTCCTACCCAAGAACCACAAACCTGAATATTTGGGTAAGCCCGAAGTTTCTGCCTGCTCCTGCCCCACCGAACTCACGATCTCGACTTCATTCTATCCTGTTGGTTCTGTCCCTTCTAACCTGGGTGAGCAGCCAGTTGTCTTGGTACATGTTGGTACCAATGACATAGATAGGACAAAGGAGGAGGTCCTGAAGAGAGATTTCTGGGAGTTGGGAAGGAAGCTGAGAAGCAGGACCTCCAGGATAGTAATCTCGGGTTTGCTATCTGTGCCACATGCTAGTGAGGGCAACAATAGTAGGATCAGGCAGATGAATGCGTGGCTGAGAGACTGGCGCAGGGGGCAGGGCTTCAGATTCTTGGGTAATTGGGATCTCTTCTGGGGGAAGTATGACCTGTTCAAAAAGGACAGGTTACACCTGAACCTGAAGGGGACCAATATCCTGGCGGGAAAGTTTAATAGAGCTGTTAAGGAGGGTTTAAACTAATTTGGCAGGGGGATGGGAACCAGAGTGATAGAGTGAAGGAAGGGGAAAACAGAAATAAATCTAAGATAGTGAGCAGTAAAGATGTCAGGAAAGACAGGCAGGTGAAGGGGCAAATTTGTAGCCATTGGGATGAGTTGCAGTGCAATGAAGTTGCAGTGAAACCAGAGTGAAAAGTACCAAATACTGGTCTTAAGATGTTATACTTAAATGCACGAAGCATAAGGAATAAGGTGGATGATCTTGTCGTACAGCTACAGATTGGCAGGTATGATATTGTGGCCATCATTGAGACGTGGCTAAAGGATGCATGTCTCTGGGAGCTGAATGTCCGAGGATCCACGGTGTATCGGAAGGATAGGAAGGTAGGCAGAGGGGGAGGCGTGGCTTTATTGGTAAGAAATGATATTAAATCATTAGAAAGAGGTGATATAGGATCGGAAGGTGCAGAATCTTTATGGGTTGAGCTAAGAAATCGCAGGGGTAAAAGTACCCTGATGGCAGTTATTTATAGACCTCCAAACAGCTGCAGTGATGTGGACTACGAATAACAACAGGAAATAGAAAAGGCTTGTCAGAAGGGCAGTGTTATGATAATTGTGAGGGATTTTATTACGCCAGTGGATTGGGAAAATCAGGTCGGCACTGGATCTCAAGAGAGAGAATTTGTAGAATGTCTGTGAGATGGCATTTTAGAACAGCTTGTTGTTGAGCCCACTAGGGGATCGGCTTTACTGGATTGGGTATTGTGTAATGAACCGGAGGTGATTAGAGAGATTGAGGTGAAGGAACCCTTAGAAGGCAGTGATCATAACATGATTGAGTTCACTGAGAAATTTGAAAAAGAGAAGCCGAATGTCGGTACTTCAATGGAGTAAAGGAAATTACTGTGGCATGAGAGAGGAACTGGCCAAAGTTGACTGGAAAGGGACACTGGCGGGAAAGACGGCAGAGCAGCAGTGGCTGGAGTTTATACAAGAAGTAAGGAAGGTGCAAGACAAGTATATTCCAGAAAAGAAGAAATTTTCGAATGGAAAAAGGATGCAACCGCGGTTGACAGGAGAAGTCAAAGCCAAAGTTAAAGCAAAGGAGAGGGCATACAAGGAAGCAAAAATTAGTAGGAAGACAGAGGATTGGGAAATTTTTAAAAGCTTACAAAAGGAAATTAAGAAGGTCATTAAGAGGGAAAAGATTAACTATGAAAGGAAGCTAGCAAATAATATCAAAGAGGACACTAAAAGCTTTTTCAAGTGTATAAAGGGTAAAAGATAGGTGAGAGTAGATATAAGACCAATAGAAAATGATGTTGGAGAAATTGTAATGGGAGATAAGGAGATGGTGGAGGAACTGAATGAGTATTTTGCATCAGTATTCACTGAGGAAGACATCAAGGGTGACAGGGAAGAGAAGTGTGCGCAGTCACAATTATGACAGAGAAAGTACTCAGGAAGCTGAATAGTGTAAAGATAGATAAATCTCCCGGACCAGATGGAATGCACCCTCGTGTTCTGCAGGAAGTAGCTGTGGAGATTGCGGAGGCATTAGCGATGATCTTTCAAAAGTCGATAGATTCTGGCATGGTTCCGGAGGATTGGAAGATTGCAAATGTCACTCTGCTATTTAAGAAGGGGGCGAGGAAGCAAAAAGGAAATTATAGACCTGTTAGCTTGACATCGGTGGTTGGGAAGTTGTTGGAGTCGATTGTCAAGGATGAGGTTACAGAGTACCTGGAGGCATATGACAAGATAGGCAGAACTCAGCATGGATTCCTTAAAGGAAAATCCTGCCTGACAAACCTATCACAATTTTTTGAGGAAATTACAAGTAGGCTAGACAAGGGAGATGCGATGGATGTTGTATATTTGGATTTTCAGAAGGCCTCTGACAAGGTGCCACACATGAGGCTACTTAACAAGATAAGAGCCCATGGAATTACAGGAACGTTACATACGTGGATAGAGTGTTGGCTGATTGGCAGGAAACAGAGAGTGGGAATAAAGCCGAGGTCCCCAACCTTTTTTGCACTGTGGACCGGTTTCATATTGACAATATTCTTGCCGACTGGCCGACCGGGGTGGGGGGGGCGTGGGTAGGGTTGGCAATGGACAAGAGTAGCAGTCAAATACGTTGGGTTTACCCCGAGAAAGACTACAATGACCATGAAGCCTTGCGCGGGCATCAGTGCGCATGTGTGACTTGTACATGCGTGCACGTGCCGATTATTTTTCGCTTTTGGCGATTCTGTTCGGGGCGGGGCAGGGGGGGAGTTAATCCTGACCGGAATATCGGTGATAAGTGGCTAATACACTCAATTTCATTTCTAAAAGGTTTTATCTAATGAATTTAATATTAAACACACAGCGCATATTTTCCTCGCATGAATATAGCGAAAAGTCAATTATCAGGGGAGAACAGGGAAGCTTGAAGTAAGTGTTGAACTTCCAGTAGAAGTGGCAGAAGCAGGTTCGATATTATCATTTGAAGTTAAATTGGATAGCTATATGGACAGGAAAGGAATGGAGGGTTATAGGCTGAGTGCAGGTCGGTGGGACGAGGTGAGAGTAACGTTCGGCATGGACAAGAAGGTCAGAGATGGCCTGCTTCTGTGCTGTAATTGTTATATGGTTATACAAGTCAATAGCATCACAACATTTTAAGTAACATTTGGATATTGAACACAGCGCATATTTCCCCCTATGAACATATAAAATCATTGCAACGCACCAATATCGCTGAATCAGTGGGATCCCTGGGCTCAAGACGGTGCCATCAAAGGGTGATGGGAGACAGTGATACTCGAAGGGGGTTCCTTATGTCCAGTCTATTCCGCAATTTAGTTTTTGTTGCATTCATTGCAGAGATATGTTGGAAATGGAAGAAATGTTTTCGGTGCTTCTGTGGCTATCTCAGGATATTGAGCCTTGACTTTGATCCGGAATGCCGGCAGAGATGTTATTGTCAAACATAATTTTCAGCCCGCCGTCATTTGCAAGAGCGAGGAGTTGATCTCCTTCCCGCGCTGACATGGACGCGTAATGACCTCGCGTGCATAATGGCTCAACAGTGGGCGTGACAGGGAATGATGAAAGGTGCAGCTGACTCATATCGCCAAATCATATTGTTTCTTCGTGGCCCGGCAGGGAATGAGGAAAGGTGCCACCCATGACAGGGAATGAGGAAAGATGCAGCTGACTCATATCGCCAAATCTATATCATTTCCTCGCGGTCCGGTAGCGCATGCTCTGCGGCCCAGTACCGGTCCGCGGCCCGGTGGTTGGGGACCGCTGGAATAAAGGGATCCTATTCTGGTTGGCTGCCGGTTACCAGTGGTGTTCCACAGGGGTCCGTGTTGGGGCCGCTTCTTTTTACATTGTACATCAACGATTTGGATTATGGAATAGATGGCTTTGTGGCTAAGTTTGCTGACGATACAAAGATAGGTGGAGGGGCCGGCAGTGCTGAGGAAACGGGGAGTCTGCAGAGAGACTTGGACAGATTGGAAGAATGGGCAAAGAAGTGGCAAATGAAATACAATGTTGGAAAGTGTATGGTTATGCATTTTGGCAGATGAAATAAACGGGCAGACTATTACTTAAATAGGGAGAGAATTCAAAGTTCTGAGATGCAACGGAACTTGGGAGTCCTCGTACAGGATACCCTTAAGGTTAACCTCCAGGTCGAGTCGGTGGTGAAGAAGGCGAATGCAATGTTGGCATTCATTTCTAGAGGAATAGAGTACAGGAGCAGGGATGTGATGTTGAGACTCTATAAGGCGCTGGTGAGACCTCACTTGGAGTACTGTGGGCAGTTTTGGTCTTCTTATTTAAGAAAGGATGTGCTGACGTTGGAGAGGGTACAGAGAAGATTCACTAGAATGATTCCGGGAATGAGAGGGTTAACATATGAGCAACGTTTGTCCGCTCTTGGACTGTGTTCCTTGGAGTTTAGAAGAATGAGGGAAGACCGCATGGAAACATTTCGAATGTTGAAAGGCATGGACAGAGTGGATGTGGCAAAGTTGTTTCCCATGATGGGGGAGTCTAGTACGAGAGGGCATGACTTAAGAATTGCAGGGCGTCCATTCAGAACAGAAATGCGAAGATATTTTTTTAGTCAGAGGGTGGTGAATCTATGGAATTTGTTGCCACGGGCAGCAGTGGAGGCCAAGTCACTGGGTGTATTTAAGGCAGAGATTGATAGGTATCTGAGTAGCCAGGGCATCAAAGGTTATGGTGAGAAAGCGGGGGAGTGGGACTAAATGGGAGGATGGATCAGCTCACGATAGAATGGCGTGGCAGACTCGATGGGCCGAATGGCCAACTTCTGCTCCTTTGTCTTATGGTCTTATGGTCTAACCTACATCCGTGACACTTCACATGCTCTCAATCTCAAAACCTTCCAATTCCCTTACCCTGATCGCATCATTTTTACCATGGATGTCCAGTCCCTATACTTCTATCCCTCATCAAGAAGACCTCAAAGCTCTACGCTTCTTTCCTGACAAAACACGGCCACTTCCCTCCACCACCACTCTCTATCTGACAGAACTGGTCCTCACCTTCAGCAATTTCTCCTTCAGCTCCTCCCACTTTCTCCAAACTCAAGGGGTAGCCATGGGCCCAGCGATGCCTGCCTCTTCGCTGGCTATGAGGAACAGTCCATGTTCCAAGCCTTCCTGGTAATGCACAACCGCTGGTGCACTGCATTGGTGCTCCTTCACGCACTCACGCTCAGCTTGTCAATTTCATCAATTTTTCCTCTAACTTCCGCCCTGCACTAAAATTCACTTGGTCCATTTCTAACACCACTTTCTCTTTTCTTAATCTGTCCCTGCGTCTGGAAACAAACTGTCAACTGACATCTTTTATAAACCTACTGATTCCCCTGGTTATCTTGACTATACCCCTTCCTAACCTGTCTCCAGTAAAAATGCAATTCCCTTTCCTCAGTTCCTTCATCTCCACAGCATCTGTTCCCAGGATGAGGCTTTCCTTTCGAGGACAACAGAGATGTCCTATTCCTCAGAGAACAGGGTTCCCCTTCCTCCACCATTCATGTTGCCCTCATCCACTTCTTGTCTATTTCCTGTACAGCCATGTTCACCCCACCTTCCCACCGCATTAACAGGGATAGAATTCCTCTTGTCCTCCTCTGCCACATCAAGGGCTTTCACATCCAACACTTAATTCTCTACAACTTCTGCTATCTTTAACAGGACCCTCCCACCAAAAGCATCTTTATTCTGTGCCCGCCCACCCCCCCCCCATGGTCTGCTTTTCTCAGGCATCACTCCCTCTGTGACTCCCTTGTCCATTTGTTCCTTCCCAGTGGTCTCCTTCCTGGCACTTACCCCTGCAAGGGGCAGAATTGCTATGCATGCCCATCAACTCCTACCTCTCCTCCATTCAGGGCCCCAAACAGTCCTGTGAATCAGTTGGGGTTGTTAACAGTATCTGGTGCTCCCAATGTGGTCAACTCTGCACTGGTGAGACCTGACGTAAACCTGGGGACCGCTTTGTCAAGCACCTCCATTCCATCTGCAAAAAAGCGAGATCTCCTGCTTGCCAGCCACTTTAATTCCTGTTGTGACATGTCACTGCTCTTCTGATATGAAGACGCCACTTTCAGGTAGGAGCCACAGCTCATATTCTGTCTGGGTAGCCTCTAACCTAATGGCATGAACACTGATTTCTCCAACTTCTGATTATTTTTGCCCTTCCCAATCTGACCTCTTACCTATCTATCAATTCCCTCTGGTCCTCCTCCTCCTCCTCCTCTTCTCAAGGTCCTATCCCTCCTATAAGATGTCTTCTTCTCCAGCCCTTTAGCTTTTTCACCTATCACCTCCCAGTTACTTGTTTCACACCCCCGCCCCACCTGCCTGGCTTCACCTTTCTCCTTCTAGCTTATCTACCTTCCCACCCCACCTCCTCAACCTCCTTTTGGCATCTTCACCCTTCCTTTCCAGTCTTGATGAACTGTCTTGGCCGGAAACAATCGCTTATTCACTTCCATAGATGCTGCCTGACCTGCTGAGTTCCTCCAGCATTTTGCATGTGTTGTTCTGGAATTCTAGCATCTGTAAAACCTCTTGCGTTTATGATTTGATAAACCCTTCTGCCCAATATTGAGATTGTGATCTTTCTGCTGTAGACCGCTGTACAAAAGCAGCATGGAGAAAACTGAGAGCTCAGCTTTAATGCGAAGAACTATCTTAATCTGTCACACTGAATCATTGCAGTCAACAAAACATTACATTCTCACCTGTTGTTCTTGCTCGATTACTTGCTTCTCTTATTTCTTTCTGACCACTAATTGGATGGACCCAATTTTGTGGATGAGGCCCAATCTTTGCTGCATGGTGATCATTAGACCTGCTTGCAGGACTGTAGTGTGATTCATTTGGCTTAAACGCCGAAGGATGCTGGGTATTCCCTCGCTTTTGGTCTCTCCTTTGGTGCTGAGATGCCTGTCCGATGCCTGGAACATAACCTCTTCTCAATTGGCCTTCACGTTGCTGCATTAGTCGGGCTTGGGGGCCTAAAACAAAATAGGTTTCAATTCGTTATTTCTGACAGTGGCATTGCCCATTTCCTTTCCTCACTTGACTGTCCCTCGTTTGAAGCCGGGGGTAAGAAATTTATCAGCATAAATCTTATTTTTGTAGTAGATTGAAAGTTGCAAGCAATAGCTTCTTTGCATTCACCAAATGTTCAATTTGATCAGTTGTTGGATTATTGAAACTCAAACAGTACTGTAGAGGTTACCAGCAACCTGGATTCAATTCCCACCACTGTCTGTGAGGGATTTGTACATTCTGCCCATGTCTGAGTGGGTTTCCTCCAGGTGCTCTGGTTTCCTCCCACATTCCAAAGACGGACAGGTTAGCAGGTTAATTGGTCACATGGGGTTTAATTGGGCAGCCCTGCCTCCTCGAGCCAATAGGGCCTGTTACCGTGCTGTATCTCTGAATGAATGAATATATAAACAATTAAAATTATGATAAGCAGCAAAAAATATTGCTTGGAATGGAAGTAGATTTTTTCAAGGACATGGTTGTACTTGTCTAGATAATTTATATTATGAGGCATAATCCTTGATTTCTAAACATAACTATCGGATGAATATGATGAGGGCTTTTTTCTTTGTCTACTAGGCGGGGCACAGAATGGTCCAGAATGGAAAGAGACCTTTGGACCACCTTATCCACATAAACTGTGATGCCAATCTGTGATGATTGCCTGCAATAGGCCCGTAGCCCACTAAACTTTTCAAATCCAAGGGCCTGACCAAAGTACATGTACCTCCTCTGGCAGTCCATACCAGGCATTCATCACTCTCCCTGTGATGAACTTGCATCTCCTTTACATTTCTCCTCCCCCACCTTCAACCCTGCCCCCTAGTTCTAGACTTCCCTACACTGCGAAAAACTCTAAACACCAGTGAAAATAAAAAGAGCTCAAAGACAGATTAAGAAACTCTGAAATATTTTTATTAGTTCACAAGTACATAAAAGATGAGGTCTACCATGATGAAAATAATACGCACACAATTAAGCCCTGGCATGTAAGCTTTTACAATAAACAAATTATTAATGGAATATTAAATTAAAAACAAAAAATGCCAGAAACACTCAACAAACGAGGCAGCATCTGAGAAAAGCAGAACTGAGTTAATATTTCAGTCAAAGTCTGTTTACCAGAACTGAAAAAATGAAAAGAGAAATATACCAGCTTTAAGGTGGGTGTGGGACAGGGACAGATAAGATAATCAGAATATTTCTGGTAGGATGAGGCCAGCATTGCTGTTTTTGGAGCCATCTAATTTACATCAGCATTCACCCACGGCAATCCTGGCTTCACGTAACCGAGATATACCCTTTGACTTATCCATCCCTCCTCCTACACTCCCTACAAATTGAAGTAATTTATTTTCACACTTCCTGAATTCCGATAAAGGGTCTTCAATCTGAAGTGCAAACTCTATTTCTCTCTCCACAGATGCTAACTAACTTACTGGAGATTTCACTATTTTAAGTTTCTTTTTAGATTTCCAGCATATTCAGTACTTCTAATTTTCATTTAATAGACTTTGTTGTACTGCAAAATGCATGGATCAAAGTTTGGACACGAAGAAAAAATGGGATCTGACTTAGTAACCAAAATAACACAGATCTCATGATATTTGGAACAGCAAAGGCAATTAATATAAACATTAATCAACACCTTACTGTTTGGGAACTACATAAAAATAACTTCAGCCACAACTAAAAAGGAATTAAAGCAGTTGTCTGCTTTTTAGGGAACAACTAAGCTAACTCATTCAGTACACTGGCACCTGGCTCAGTCCTACCCTGCAGATCAAATTTGGCACATCCCTTTAGTCCTTCAGTCTGAATAAAGCCATATACCTTTAAAAAAGACACAAGCTCTGGCTGCAGATAGCATGCTGTTACATCAGGAAACCGGCCTCCCTCTGACACCCCACCACAGCCCGGTGCAGAGATGGTTGGTGTGCCACTGAGATGAGGTGTCTCGATGCTCAAGCCTACTCTGCTTTAGCCAAGCACCTGCACTTGATCCACCACGGCCATCCTAAGCGCCTGGTGGCAAGCCATTTTGACTCCCTTCCCTGTTCCCACATCAACCTGTCTGTCCTCAGGTTCTTCTACCACTAATAGGGTGAGGCAGAAAACAATCTCGAAAGCATCACTCATATTGCACCAGGTAATGGTCTGAACGCTTAATCCTCTATTTGAGGTAACAGATACTCCTTCTCTTTCTTTCTCCTACTGATCCTCTCAGGATCTTGCTTACACATTTTCCTTCCCAACTCCCCGTTATCCAGTTTTTTCACTCTCCCCACCCAGTCCAGCCACCTATCACCCAAGCACTCAACCCACTGGGACACCACCCCTTCCCCCCAGCTGTTCCCTCTGCTCACCACCCCACCTTTATCTGGTTCCACTCATCACTCTCCTGGCTTAACAGGCTGCATAATCTGTAGCCCTTTGTTCTATGCAATGATTACCTCCCTGCCTCTGGCACCACTTCCACCCTCCCTTCCACAACTGGCCCCAGCAACTCAACCACCCCTGCTCGCCTGGTTTCTCCCATTATCTGCCAACTGCTGCCTCACCCTTTCCCCTCTCCTCTTTATAACCAGCCATTTGTATTGTGAGCAGTGTTCTGCTGCTTATTTAAGAATGGATGTGCTGACAGTGGAAAGAGTTCAGAGGAGGGTCACGAGACTGATTCTAAGAATGAAAGGGTTAGCATACGAGGAGTGATTGATGTCCTTGGGCCAGTCCTTGCCCAAATTTAGAAGAATGAAGGGGGTTGGGGGACACGGGAACTCACTGAAACCTATTGAACATTGAAAGACCTATACAGAGTGGGTGTGGAGAGGATGTGTCCTAGAGTGGGAGAGACTAAGACCAGAGGGTGCACCCTCAGAATGGAGGGATGTCCATCTAGAATGGAGATGAGGAGGAATTTCTTCAACCAGAGAGTAGTGAATCAGTGGAATTTGTTGCCACATGTGGCTGTGGAGGCGAGGTCATTAGTATTTAAGGAGGAGGTTGATAGGTTCTTGATTGATCAGGGTGTAAAAGGTTACGGGGGAGAATAGGGTTGAGGGGGAAATGGATCAGCCATGATGAAATGATGGATCAGACTCGATGGGCCAAATGGCCTAATCCTGCTCCTTTGTCTTATGGTTTTATGGTCTTATCTCCCATTCACCTTACCCTCTCAATCTCTGGGCAGGATCTTGAGCCTAACTGTTCTTCAGTTGGCCTCTCTCACCATGACCCCCTGAGTTCCTCCAGCAACTTGTTTTATTGCTCCAGATTTCACCATATGTAGTTCCTTGTGCCTCCATATCTATTGATCTACTGAATGGATATTAATATACATATCTATATGTGATACCCACAGATGCAGTATAGCTGTCATATAAGACCATAAGATATAGGAGCAGATTTAGGTCATTGGCTCATCAAGTCTGCTCCGCCATCTCATCATGGCTGATCCATTTCCTGCTTAGCTCCAATCTCATGCCCTCTCCCCATGTCCCTTCAAGCCCTGACTTATCGACTTCTGCCTTAAATATACTCAATGACTTGCCCTCCACAGCCACCTGCGGCAATGAATTCCACAGATTCCCCACCTTCTGGCTAAAGAAACAATGAAGTGCATTGCTTAACTTAGCCTTGATCCAATGACGCAGAACAACTTGGAAGACATAACACACAAATAAAAATTTCTAGATATACTCCAGCTGTACATTACTGGCCACCTTCTTGCAGCCTTGTTCAGTGCCTTCTTGCCCACTGCAACAAGAGGTTTACACTGTTTGGATGCATTTGGAAACCATTATTAAAATACATCTGGAGGTATTTTAATTTTTCCTAAACTGTTTCAGGGACTAATTTCACTCAATAATGCAAATACCTGTGCCTTATTCCAAAGCATGGTCTGAAGTTAACATGAATACTCTTGCAGAACATTTTACCTGTCACTCTTGAGTCTTTGCAGGCCTCCAGCAGTTCCCATGTCTGCTTGGACATCCTGGACAGCAGGAGTTTCTCACCCGATTCTATTGAGCTGCCTCTGTAAGAAATAGAGATAACTTTTCAACAAATTTAAAGTCACTTCTATTTAATGCCTTTAACAGAGAAAAATGCTCAAAGGCATCTCACTGAAGTGTTTTATTGGTTACATATAGTTGCATTTCCAACTACTTTCATCTCAAATCAAAGTATTTTGTCTGGAGACATTAACTCTTCAAGTAACCAGCTTTGTTTCTCTCCTCATCACAGTTGCTGCTGGATGTTTCAGTTTTTTCCGGTGTTTGTAACTGTACTTACCTTGAGAACTAAGTTCTCTGCCCTGTCATACATTCTCTGTACCCATACACACTTCCTGCAATTAAAATCTGTTTATTCTCATATCTCTGCAATGAAATGCTGAGTCAGTTTCACTCTCCACAGATACTGCTGTCAAAAATGTTGGGCATTTCTTTTTTTTTGTTCTGATTTCATTACCTTATGCTTAGTAAGAGCTTGTTATTTAGAAAAGTCAGTCAAATAACACATTTTCTTCTCCCAGGGATACATGACTGCAAGGCAACTATTTCTGGAGAGGAATGAAATTGTGACCACTTCAGTCTGAGTCACACTGCTCTAGTAATTTCAGTTTATACATTGCTGATGTCCTAACCTGGTTTGCCTTACATGCAAGTCCAATTCTTCACCTATGTCTTTGATGAAGAATGATGTCTAAGGTGACTAACAAACAACAGAATCATAGGAGATTTATTTTCACCAGTTCAGTGAAAACAAGGGAAAAACGACAAATAGTGTCATATTGAAATCCATCTGGACCCTATACAGTGAATTACCAGGACCTTAGGAAGGAAGGGAAAGAGGGACCACACAAGACTACGGATCATGAAGCAAATTTGAGGGAGTGGGATTAATGCACACATAACTTCCTAGAATCCCTGGATACAATTAAGACAAAAAATGTAGCCATCAGAAATATTGTCCATTTATTACTAGCTTCAGTAATTAATTTGCCTTAAACATCAGACCAAGGAAACTGCCCACAATATTACTGATATCTCCATTCACAAAATGTATTTGAATCTAAGTGTTACTCAATTGAAAGTCCAACTTTTTAAGAAGTGCACCTTAAGAATGCCAACAGCTAGAGATCACAGACTTGGCCCAATTTCAGAACAAACAGCTGGATTCCAGAGGTGAGGTCACAGAGATGCTGCTTCAAGGCAAAATGCAGCATTGTGGAGACCTGGTGATTCTGAGACTAGGGGAGAATACTTCAATGGTTGGATTCATTTCTCACTCAAAGCAAGTTGGCTGTAGTAGAGTATTCCAGCCCAGGACATTGCTGCAAGAGTAGCTTAGATCAGTGTCCCAGGTACAACTATCATCAAATAATCAACATCTGTTAAATTAGCCACAGTGATTTGAAAGATAGGCCACCTGACTAAGCGCAAATCTCTCATAGTTGTCAAAAAGCCAGCAATCAGCATCAACCAAATGTCTGAAATACCATGTTTAAATAATGGAAGTTGTTCTTTATTTCGAAGAATTTGGAAGGTAAAAGTTGGAGTTAGGTTCCAGATGGATTAAAATAATGTAATGTCCCAATATGTAGTCTGCTTAGTTTTGACTATGAACTTCAGAATTGATATACTAGTCTTAGTGGGGGGAGGGGGAGCCGATGGTGTCTAAACTCACCTGTGCCTTGATGCACTCAAGTTAAAGGCTTGATAAATTCAATGCAGATAAACTACTTCATTCGCTATTGGATTGGAATGGAGAGTAGGAAAGCAAAGCGTTATCATAAAATTAGATCCTGTCCAATTCAGAAACACAGTACACTCGGTGGGTGTTGAGTGAGCTGTCTCTTTTTTAAAACAAAAATCACAGTCAATCTTTTTTTTACTGCTTATGGAGCAAGGTAGAACTGAGATTAGGATGGGTCACAATCTAATTCAAAGGTGCAACACTCTCAATCGGCTGAAGGGCTTCATTCTGTAAGACGTTTCAAAATGGAGATCAAGCTGCATGACTCTGCAAAGTCATAGAGAATTGTTTGTTACTATTTTTATTACATGTGTGAGTAATGTTAGTTTATCAGTCATATTTCCACCGGCAGTGAATGTTTACACGAGTTTCAGAGAACAGGTGATAACTATAAAGCAAGTAGCTATTCAATCTCATCACAATGCTACAAAATGTCTCGGTTTTGCTAGTCATCAGTTGAGAGGGTCGGGTGTGGTTGTGGGTGAAACTGTCAGTGCTCCAGTCAGCTCCGGGTGACGCTGACAACTGGTACCGGCTCGTCGGCGGGTCATGCTGATAGCCCTATCGCTGATGCGGTGCACCACACACAGGGTGCCTGCCACCTGGCAGTTCGAAGTTCAATTCACCCTTATCGCTACCGAAAACATAAAACCATCGGATCTGAGTTAGGCGCATTTATAATTAATCAGCACAACCGCTGAACATCATTTCTGATGCGTCATCCCCACGTTCAGAGATTTAAAAAAAACATTTTTATTATA
This sequence comes from Mobula birostris, assembly GCF_030028105.1. Lineage (NCBI taxonomy): Eukaryota > Metazoa > Chordata > Chondrichthyes > Myliobatiformes > Myliobatidae > Mobula > Mobula birostris. The sequence continues at coordinate 40,315,348 of NC_092388.1, read as the reverse complement.
TAAGTATTCCGCTTTCTGTAACATTGTTAAAAGACAAATCGCGTTGTATTTCCTGGTTTGTGGTCTGTCAATAAACCAAGGGACTGCGGACATGCAAGGTCTCCAACAACCGGCACTCACAGGAACAAGAAAAGTTAAAAGCCCCTGCCTGTATTTTTGAGAGACTTCCTTGGAAGTCATCGGTAAGCACTGTCCCTACATTGCCCATTCCCAACTACATTCCAACAGTTCTATACGTCCATCACGTATAATGCACATAAAACAGTTCAAATAAATAAACCTTTGATTTCAGTTAATGATTTTCACCGGCGTGTTAATTTTGCTTTTATTTTTGGCTGGGAAATATTCAACTTCAAGATTAGCAGAAGCAATTTCTAACACACCGGTACCATTACAGTTCAGGGAGGGAATGAAACAACAGAGAAAAATAACGTCCTCAAGCAGAAGCTGACAGCAGTTAACTCTCACCTGTTCGCGCAGTGGTTCTTCAGCAGACCGCAGCATCAATGGACTCAGCGATCGAAACTCCGCTCTATCTAATACCGTTCAGTTTCGATTCCTCTGAATCGCTGCAAAATGTGCTGACGTCTACGTCACCAAGCGACCAATGAAAGTGCCCGGTTTAGAAGGCTAGGCTGACGGCAAAACAAGAAATGAAATTTAGATGCCAAATTTCCCGGAAACGTTGTAATCTGTGTGAATAGTCTGTCAGATTGAAGGCCAGTTCAACTACCCGATTCGGAAACGTCCAAATCAGGAAACGAGAATGTGTGCAATCTTTAAAAACTGTACTGTAGATAACTCCCACCAGCTACCCCAGTTTCATAAGCTTTTGCACTCTGAACTAAAGGTCTCGAAAACTGGTGCGGTTAAACTAGACTTTGCCTCTTTCTAACTAAGTGACCGCGGATGCCCTCGCCTATGTTTCCGCCTGGGAAATATTAAATAGTAGAGCATGTATGATACAAGCAGACCAGGGCATTTCAAGTACACATCCAAATAGTTTAAATATAATGCCACTAGCATCCTTTCAGGTAGTGTACTCTAAACCCATATTGGTCATTAGGTGAAAAAAAATCTATCCTGTCATCTTAGTAATTATTTAAATATATGCTTCTTGTTTTTCTCTCTCTCTACTGAAAAATAGAACATAGAAAAGTACAGCACAGAAGCAGACCCCTTGGCCCATGATGTCTTTTGTCAGCCATGACACCAATTTAAACTAATCCCATGTCCAGCAGGTTGTCTCCATTCCCTGCATCCCCTGCATGTGTAACTGCCTCTTAGACATTGCAATTGTATCTGCTTTCACCACACCCCCAGCAGTGTACCCTTGTCACCTACTACTCCGTAAAATAACAAGACCCCTCATAAATCTCCTTTCCCCTCTCACCTTGAAACTCTAGTATTTGACATTTCCACCCTGAGAAGAAGACTCTGACTTTCTACCGTGTTAATTCCTTTCTAATTTTTACATACTTCCCTCAGTTCCCCTCAGAGCCGCTAACACTCCGGAATAAAATCAAACCATGTAGTCCAATCTTTCCTTGCTGTCAGTATTCTCTAACCAGGTAGCATCCTGGTGAACTTTTTCTGCACATTCTCCAAAGCCTCCATATCCTTCCTATAATATCGCAACCGGAACTGCACACAATACTCTAAATGTGGCCGACACAATGTTTTATATAGCTGCAACATGATTCCTACAGTTAAGGACTAAACATTACATCAAAGAAGTTAAGTATGTCTTCTTTACTATCCTAGTTTACTCATTTTGCCCCATTCAGGGAGCTACGGACTAACAGCCCAAGATAATTCTGTAAGTCAATTCTCCCATCATTTTAAAAATTATTTATACTTTTATTGAGCCTTTGAGCCATACCGTCCAGCAGTCCCCCAATTTAATGCTAGCCAAATCACAGGACAATTTACGATGACCAACTAACCTACCAACCAGTACGGCTTTGGACGGTGGGAGGAAACGAGAGCACCCGGAGGAAACCCACGCGGTCACTGGAAGAACATTCGTACTTTTTACAGGCAGTGACAGGAATTGAACCCGGGTCGCCTGTACTGTGAAGTGTTGTGCTAATCAGAATCAGAATCAGGTTTACTATCATCAGCATAGGTCATGAAACTTGTTAACCACTACACTACCATGCTGCCCCTGTAGACTTCCCTCTTGTACTTGACCACCAAAAGTGCAACACCTCACACTTTTCTGGGTTAATCTCCATCTGCAATTTCTCTGCCCACATTTCCAAATAGTCTATATCCTGCTGAATGCTTCGATAACCTTCCTCACTCAGTGCAACAGAGAATTTTTGTAATCAGCCCACCTACATTTTTGACCACACAAGGGAAGTCTAAGACAGCATAAAAGCAAAAGAGAGGGTATACAATGTACAAAAATTGCTGAGAAGCTAGAGGATTAGGAGCTTTTTAAAAACAACAGAAAGCAACTGAAAAAAGGAGATAAAAGATGGAATATGAAAGTAAAGTAGCCAATAACGTAGAAGAGAGATACCAAAAGTTTTCCAGATACACGCATAAATAATGAGAGGCACGAGTGGACAATGGGCCACTGGAGAGGTAGTAATGGGGAACAAAGAAAAAATAGATGAACAGAATTAACATTTTGCACCATCCTTCACTGTGGAAATCACCAGCAGCATGCTAGAAATTCAAGAGCGTCAGGAGTCAGGAATGAGGGTAGTCACTATTACCAAGGAGAAAGTGCTTGGGAAGCTGAAAGGGCTGAAAGTAGATAAATCACCTGGACCAAATAGACTACACCCAGAGTTCTGAAAGAAGGAGCTGAAGAGCCTGAGGAGGAATCATTACTGATCTTTCAAGAATCAGTAGATTTTGGAATGGTTCCGGAGCACTGGAAAATCAAAAATGTAATTCCAATCTTTAAGAAGGGAGGGGGACAAAAGCAGGAAATTATAGGCCAGTTAGTGATTGACAAGACATCAGTGTGATTATTAAGGATGAGGTTTTGGGGTACTCACAGGCAAGCAATTAAAAAAAAGGCCAAAAGTTGGCATGGTTTCCTTAATGACAAATCCATTGGAATTCTTTGAGGAAATAACAAGCTGGATAGACAAAGGAGAGTAGTGGATGTTATTTACTTGGATTTTTAAAAGGCTTTTGATAACGTCCTGCATCTGAGGCCTCTAAACAAGATAAAAGCCCATGGTAGCATGTATAGAAGACTGGCTGACTGGCAGAAGGCAAAGTGTGGGAATAAAAGAGACCATTTCTGGTTGGCTGCCAGTCTCTAGTGCTGTTCCACAGGAGTCGGTGCTGGGCCCGCTATTTTTCACATTATGACAGAATTGTTGGTTTGTGGCTAGATATTAAGAAAGCTTGGATTCTGCAGAAGGAATTAGGAAAACGATTAGGAAAACGGACAAAGAAGTCATAAATGGAAAATAGCACGGGGAACTGTATGGTCATGCATTTTAATAGAAGGAACTTATTTTCTAAATGTGGGGCAAATTCAGAAATCAGATGTGCAAAAGGACTTGGGAGCCCTGGTGCTGAATTCCCTAAAGGTTAACTTGTCAGTAATAAGGAAGGCAAATGCAATGTTAGCATTCATTTTAAGAGGACTAGAATATGAAAGCAAAGATGTAATAAGAATATAAGAACGTAAAAAATAGGAGCAGGAGTAGGCCATCCGGTCGATCGAGCCTGCCCCGCCATTCAATAAGATCATGGCTGATCTCTCCGTAAACTCAGCTCCATCTACCTGCCTTTCCCCCATAACCCTTAATTCCCCTACTATGTAAAAATTTATCTAACTGTATCTTAAATATATTTAGTGAAGAAGCCTCAAATGCTTCCCTGAGCAGAGAATTCCAGATTCACCATTCTCTGGGAAAAACTGTTTCTCTTCATCTCCATCCTAAATCTTCTCCCCTGAATCTTGAGCAATGTCCCCTAGTTCTAGTCTCACCTACCAATGGAAACAACTTTCCTACTTCTATCTTATCCTTCAAAATTTTATATGTTTCTGTAAGATCCCCTCTCATTCTTCTGAACTCCAGAGAGTATAGTCCCAGGCGACTCAATCACTCCTCATAGGTTAACCCCTTCATCCCTGGAATCAATCTAGTGATCCTCCTCTGCACTGCCTCCAAAGCCAGTATATCCTTCCTCAAGTATGGAGACCAGAACTGCACGCAGTACTCCAGGTGCGGCCTCACCAGTACCCTGTATAGTTGCAGCATGACCTCCCTGCTCTTAAATTCAATCCCTCTAGCAATGAAGGCCAACATTCCATTTGCCTTCTTAATAACCCATTGTACCTGCAAGCCAACTTTTTGTGATTCATGATCAGGCACTCCCAAGTCCCTTGCACAACAGCATGCTGCAATCTTTCACCATTTAAATAATAATCTGCTCTTCTATTATTCCTTCCAAAATGGATGATCTGGCATTTACCAACGTTGTATCCATCATGGCGGGAGGAGAAGATGACAGCGCAGGGAAGCACAGGAACGCTTACAGAACTGATTTGAATAGGTGGTCTGGACCACATTCTGGGATTCATCTTCGAATCTGGATGAATATGCTGCAGCTGTTATCGACTTCATTAAAACCTGTGTGGATGAGTGTATGCCTACAAAGACTAAACTAAAAGCTGTGGATGAAGCAGGAGGTACATCATCTGCTGAAGGCTAGGTCTGTGGCATTCAAGGCTGGTGACCCAGGTGTGTAGCAGAAAACCAGGTATGACTTGCAGAGGGCTATTTCAAGGGTGAAGGGACAATTTTGAATGAGGTTAGAGGCGACATTGGATGTCAACAACTCTGGCAGAGTTTGAAGACTTTACTTCCTATAAAGCGAAACCCAATAACATGAATGGCAGCGATGCTTCACTACCAGATGAACTCAATGCTTTCTATGCCCACTTTGAAAGGGAGAATATAACTACAGCTGTGAAGATCCCTGCTGCACCCAGTGACCCTGTGATCTCTGTCTCAGAGGCCGATGTTAGGCTGTCTCTAAAGAGAGTGAACCCTCGCAAGGCAGAAGGTCCCGATGGAGTACTTGGTAAGGCTCTGAAAACCTGTGCCAACCAACTGGCGGGAGTATTCAAGGACATTTTCAACCTCTCACTGCTACAGGTGGAAGTTCCCACTCGCTTCAAAAAGGCAACAATTATGCCAGTGCCTAAGAAGAATAATGTGAGCTGCCTTAATGACTATCACTCAGCAGCACTCACATCTACAGTGATGAAATGCTATGAGAGTTTGGTCACAACTAGACTGAACGCCTGCCTCAGCAAGGACCTGGACCCACTGCAATTTGCCTATTGTCACAATAGATCAACGGCAGGCGCAATCTCATTGGCTCTTCCCCGGCCTTAGACCACCTGGACAATACAAACACCTGTGTCAGGATGCCGTTCATCAATTATAGCTCAGAATTTAACACCATTATACCCACAATCCTGATTGATAAGTTACAGAACCTGGGCCTCTGTACCTCCCTCTGCAACTGGATCCTCAGCTTCCTAACCAGAAGACCACAATCTGTGCGGATTGCTGATAATATCTCCTCCTCGCTGATGATCAACACAGGCACACCTCAGGGGTGTGTGTTTAGCCCACTGCTCTATTCTCTCTATACCCATGACTGTGTGGCTAGGCATAGCTCAAGTACCATCTTTAAATTTGCTGATGATACAACTATTGTTGGTAGAATCTCAGATGGTGACGAGAGGGCGTACAGGAGTGAGATATACCAGCTAGTGGAGTGGTGTCGCAGCAACAACCTTGCATTCAAAGTCAGTAAGATGAAAGAGCTGATTGCTGACTTCAGGAAGGGTAAGATGAAGGAACACATGCCAATCCTCATAGAGGGATCAGAAGTGGAAAGAGTGAGCAGTTTCAAGTTCCTGGGTGTTAAGATCTCTGAGGATCTAAACTAGTCCCAACATATCAATGCAGCTATAAAGTAACAAGACAGTGACTATACTTCATTATGAGGTTGAAGAGATTTGGTATGACAACAAAAATACTCAAAAACTTCTATAGCTGAACTGTGGAGAGCATTCTGACAGGCTGCATCACTGTCTGCCATGGAGGAGCTACTGCACAGGACCGAAAGAAGCTGCAGAGGGTTGTAAATTTAGTCAAATCCATCTTGGGTATTAACCTATAAAGTGCCCAGGACATCTTCAAGGAGCAATGTCTCAGAAAGGCAGCGTTCATTATTAAGGACCCCCAGCACTCAGGGCATGCCCTTTTCTCACTGTTACCATCAGGTAGGAGGTACAGAAGCCTGAAAGCACACACTCAGCGATTCAGGAACAGCTTCTTCCCCTCTGCCATCCGATTCCTAAATGGACATTGAATCCATGAACACTGCTTCACTTTTTAAATATATATTATTCCTGTTTTTGCACAAATTTTTATATACGTTTATTATAATTGATTTACTTATTTATTATTATTATTTTTTCTTCTTCTATATGATGTATTGCTTTAAACTACTGCTGCTAAGTTAACAAATTTCACAACAGATGCCGCTGATTATAAACCAGATTCTGAATCTGAACCTGACCTGGTGCAGGAGGCAGAGGACAGAAAGATCAAAGGGCAAGTGAAGTGAAGTTGAGAGAAGCAACAAAAACTCTGGGCCTGTGAACTGAAAACATGCCCCTCAAAGCCGTCAGCTAGTTGCACCTCCTCCAGAATATCACTGTTATCTATCGATAGGAGTGTATTATGTTGAAGCAAAGACGTAGCAAATTTAATAATGTGCCTGAGATAATTTAAACATAGATTCAGTCTTAAACTCCTTTTGTGTTGAGTAAATGCTACACCTACGATGATGAGAAATGGTGATTTTTTTTAAATGAGGAAGACGAAATGGTAATTTATGTCCAAGTGGTGCACCAGCCTGCCTTGAAGTGAACACCAGTTTTCTTATGTTCCCATATTCTTGATGCTGGTGTCCTTATTAATGGGAAATGTTCTATCCATCAAAGGAGAAGTTGACTTTTTCCACCACTCTCCCATTTTAGGATCGTAGGTGCTATAGACTTTCAAAGGAGTGGTTTGTCACTTATGCCAACATAGTTATATATTCATCATACTTCCTTAGGACAAAGAAAGCAGCCATTCACCCCTCTGAGTAAATGTCGTTTCTCAGAGCAATCATATTTCCCTTTCCCTGTAACATGTTCTCTCTCACATACTCATCAACTCCCACCCCTTTCTCCTGTCTTCCATTTGAGCAATAAACAGTGACCAATTAACCTGCTAAACCGAATGTCTTGGATTATGCCATCAAACCAGAAGGGGCGATCCATGCAAACACAAGAAGCACACATAACATTCACATGAAGTTGAGGTGAACCTCATGTTGTTGGAGGAGTGAGACCGCCGCATTACTGGCTGCATAACTCTGCCACCCATATGAGCCTTTAAATGGTGATGACATCCTTGCCCTTTCATGGTGGTGATGATGCTAACTATCAACAGTGAGGCCAGTAATGGAGTGCAGAAGGTGGTAGAATGTTTCCTTGCTTGATATTGCTTGCTGATGCTATTATTTGGTAAGAATAGTGTCTCTTACTCACAATCTCAGGCTTGGATGCTTTCACAGGGCCGTTCTCAGGAACTTGTACGTGGACTTCAGTAGTCCCCCTTTTAACTTGCAGGTCATTGACAAAGCAGTATCACATAACTAGATCAGGAATGCTTCCCTGACAACCCTGCCTTTTATCATAACCAACTAGACCACTACCAAAGCAGAGACACAGCAGAATACCTCAGCCAATTCATGTCATCATACTGCAGAATATTCAAATACACCAGTGCCCCCTTAAATAACGCCACCTTAGTGAATAGAGTGCTTCGACAAATCCTTAGTGTAATCTATTGATGCTGACTGCTGAATACCCCAGAACTTGAAGTCAATATCACACTTATTTTGAACAAGCATTAATAATAAGTGTTACATTTTAATGCTTATTCCTTAATACTTGCTCTGAGTAATCATCAATAACATTTATTAATTGGTGAATCAATTAATTGGCAAAAGCATTTTGATCTACAAGTTATTCAATATAGATTTCATCCTAAATAATTGTGTTACTTTGCTTGGATATTGGAAGAGAACGTAAAGGCAAGAAGTCTAAAGCTAATTTTTTTGAATGAAATGGAGTTATAAGTAAATTAAACAAGTTTATGAACAACCTTCTCACAAGAGCAGAGGGAATGGTAATTCACCAGAAGATTGAGTTGAATATTGCAAATCATACATTGGTACATACAGAAACCACAGTCTATACATCAAGTTGGAGTGAAGTGTGTAAGGTGGGTAAGAAACAAAATAATAAACTGATATGTTGATATGAAAAGGAAACCATGATCAATCCATATTTAGGTGAAGTCCTGGGGCTAAGGCATGCATTAAAAAAGATTGTTCACTCATGGAAGGAGTACAGCTCTGATTTAAAGAGCAGCCAAGGTATTTGGCTGACGGAGCTGTTGAGAATTCTGTTTATAGCTTCCTCTCATACAGAAGTGGATTATGTTTTATCTTCTGCTGGGTTATGCTTGATCTCACGAGGGAAGCTCTTTACTTTGGTATTCAAGGATATATAAATGATCCCACAGCATCACTTGAAAAGTATGCAAACTCCCCTAGTGTCCTGCAACTACATAATAATCAGGTTAAAAGGACATTCATCTCAGTCATTAGTGGAACTTATTTCTGTGTATTGTGCACAAACAACAATAATTGCGCACTAAACACTCCATTAGTTGTGAAGCACTTTGGAGGGTTTCACAGATATGAGGGATATCATACTAATAGATAGACAGATGCTTTATTGATCCCAAAGGAAACTACAGTATCACAGTCACATTACAAGTGGACAAGTATAGAAACAATAGAAGAGAAGTAAGAAAGAATAAAATATAAGTTACCTTGAACAGTCTAGGAGGAGGGGGTCATCACCTCCTCAGCTATAGGTTGACTCATTATAGACCCTAATAGCTGAGGGTAAGAGTGAACTCATATAGCGCTCTTTGGAGCAGCACAGTTGTCTTAGTGCATTAGTAAAAATGCTCCTCTATTCAGCCAAGCTGGTATGTCCAGAATTGCCAGGATTTTCCACAGGGTCCTTTGTTCTACCACGGCCCCCAGTGTATCCAGTTTGACTCCTAAAACAGGGCCAGTCTTTCTCATCAGTTCATTGAGCCTGTTGGCATCACCCATGTTGATGCCATTGCCCCAGCACACCACTGCGTAGAACATTGTACTGGTGACAACAGACTGATAGAACATATGAAGGACTGGTAGAGCACCTTGGAGGGTTTCACAGATATGAAGGATATCATACTAACAGATTGATAGATACTTTATTGATCCCGAAGCAAATTACAGTGTCACAGTCACATTACAAGTGCACATAAATATTTTTAAATATTAGAAGAGAAGTAAGAAAGAATAAAACATAGGTTACCTCAAACAGTCTAAGAGAAGGGAGTCATCACTTCCCCGGCTATAGGTTGACTCTTTATAGGCTGCAACACTGTCTGGTATGGGGGAGGCGGGGGACTACTGTACTAGACCGATAGAAACTGCAGAGGGTCGTAAATTTAGTTGGCTCCATCTTGGGTACTAGCCTACAAAGTACCCGAACATCTTCAAAGAGTGATGTCTCAGAAAGGCAGTGTCCATTATTAAGGACCTCCAGCACCCAGGGCATGCCCTTTTCTCACTGTTACCATCAGGCAGGAGGTACAGAAGCCTGAAGACACACACTCAGTGATTTAGGAACAGCTTCTTCCCTGCTGCCATCTGATTCCTAAATGGACATTGTATCCACGAACACTACTTCACTTTTATAATATATATTATTCCTGTTTTTGCACAAATTTTAATCTATTCAGTAAACATATTTTTTCTTCCTCTTCTATGTTATGTATTGCATCAAACAGCTGCTGCAAAGTTAACAAATTTCACGACACATGCCGGTGATAATAAACCTGATTCTGGAGAGGTCTACATATTCCACAGGACCTCAGCCTCCTCAGGATGTAGGGGCAACTCTGGCCCTTCTTGTACACAGCCTCTGTGTTTGTGCTCCACTCAAGTCTGTCATCCAGGTGCACCCTAAGTTTTGAGGTTGCAATTAGACAAGTTGATATTATTGAGTTATGAAACTGACTGCGACTTTGGAATTTCTACAAAGTTTGATATGGAAGTCAAAATACACTGACATTGATTAAGTGCTCCTCAACAGGTTTCTGCACCTTTCTCCACAGCTACCAAGTAAAATCTTATCAAATACCCAACCATAATATGTTGTGCAGTGCATGTGATTTTATTTTATATATGGTATGCTAATTATTGCTTGACAAACTCTGTCCTAAACAAAAATTATGCATGAGGATTATAACTACGTCGAATAAAGGACTGAAAATGTGGCCTTTAAGCTGATTTTCAGCTTATAAGACCATGAATATATGCCACAATATTTTCTCATTTGCAAAATGAATAACTGTTAACTGGAAATTGCCCTTTTCCATTCTGGGTTTCCTGAGAACTCTACATTGAGATTAGCTGGCCAGTTATCTGAAAGGCATCATAGTTTGCTCTTTCTCAGGGATCCCACTGAATTAGCAACCGACACCAACAGTTTTAAAGAGCAGAGAGAAAGCATCCTCATGATCATTAAATTATGGGAGCACCTTTCAGAGAAGAGTGGCACAAGTTCACAACAGTGCATGTTTTTGATTTAAAATCTCATAAAAAAGCAGAGCACACCAGCCTCCGGTGCTAAGATTGTATGTAGTTCCATTCAGCCATCACATAACCAATGATTTTGAGCCTTGTCTTTAAGGCCCACCACGAGATACACTAATTTGATAATGGGACTTCAAGAGGCTTACTACAGTTTCATTGCTTGCTGCCAAAGAAGGTACACTGAAAGAATTCACAGTTGAGAATCCATGGGTGATAGAGCATCATCTACAAGCTCCCACCCAGGCCCCTGATTTCAATGACTGTATTGATGCAGAAAGGGTGTTATGTTCAAGAATTATTACTGGAGTGATTCAGAATTACCTCAAGTACATCAAGGCATCTCCCATTATTCTACCACTAGGTAGGGCCCCCGCCAAATTTTAGTCAGGCTCTTCACTTGTTCTGGAACATGCTTCTGCAGGAGATGCAGGGACATGATTTGGTGATGAGAGAATTGTAGTATGCAAAGGTCAGCGTGAATGCTTATTAAACTTGTGCTGGGAGAAGAACACCATCTCTACTAGTTGAAGATAACATAACTAGAGGACTACATGGACAAGAGGTCAGAAGAGGCCAATTTTTCCTCTTCCCTGAAACAGAATTTTATGCCGTATAATTTACTTTCAGTACTTAAAACAAAAACTATTGCAATATTTAAGTTGGTAAGGAAAAAAGGAGAGGGGGATTGCTAATTGGGACTATGGTTTAGAAGCTACATTCAAAGGTCAAAGTACAAAGTACATATATGTCACCATATACAACCCTGAGATTCATTTCCTTGCAGGTATTCACAGTAAATATAAGAAACACAACAGAATCAATGAAAGATTACACCTAACAAGACAGGCGAACAACCAATGTGCACAAGACAACAAAATGTACAAATATAAAGGGAAGGCAAAATGAAATAATAACAATAATAAATAAATAAGCAACAAACAATGAGACATAAGAGAAGGAGTCCTTGAAGGTGAATCCATGGTTTGAGGGAACAGTTCAGCGATGGGGTGAGTGACGTAACCCTCTCTAGTCCAAGAGCTTGATGGTTATGGGGTAATAACTGTTCCTGGACCTGGTGCGGTGGGTTCAGAGGCTCTTGTACCTTCTTCTTGATGGCAGCAGCGAGAAGAGAGTATGGCCTGGATGGTGGTGGTCCTCGATGAGGGATGCTGCTTTTCCTGCAACAGCACTCCGTGTAGATGTGCTCAATGGTGGGAAGGCTTTACCTGTGATGGACTGGGTCATATCCACTAAAGTTTGTAGGCTTTTCCGTTCAAGAGCATTGGTGCTTCCATACCAGGCTGTGTTGCAACTAGTCAATAAACTACACTACATGTCTATAGAAGTTTGTCAAAGTTTTAGATGACATGTCAAAACTTCACAAGCTTCTGAGGAAGTAGAGGTTCTGCCGTGCTTTCTTCGCAATGTCACTTACGCGCTAGACCCAAGAGAGATCTTCTGAAATGAAAACACTGAGGAATTTAAAGTTGCTGAACCTCTCCACCTCTGATCCCCTGATGAAGACTGGTTCATGGACCTTGGGTTTCCTCCTCCCAAAGCTAATAATTGTCTCCTTGGTCTTGCTGACATTGAAAGAGAGGTTGTTGTTGTGGCACCACTTGGCCAGATTTTCATTCTCCCTCCTATAAACTGATTTGTCACCTCCTTTGATTCAACCAATGACAATGGTGTTGTCAGCAATTTGAAGATGGCATTGGAGATGTGCTTAGCCTCACAGTCATAAGTATAAAGTGAGTAGAGAAGGGGGTTAAGTATCCCGCCTTGTGGTTCACCTTGCTGAAGGAGGTTGTGGAGGAGATGTTGTTGCCAATCCAAACTGACAGGGATCTGCAAGTGAGAAAATCAAGGATCCAGTTACGCAAGGAGGTATTGAGGCCAAGGTCTTAGAGCTTATTGATTAGTTTTGAGGGGGTAGTAGTATTGAATGCCGAGCCATAGCCAATGAAGAGCATCCTGATGTATGCATCTTTACTGTCCCGGTGTTCTAGGGTTGAGTGAAGAGCTAATAAAATGGCGTCTGCTGTTAATCTGTTGTAGCAGTAGGCAAATTGGATTAGATCCAATTTGCTTCTCCAGCAGGAGTTGATATGTTTCATCACCAAACTCTCAAAGCACTTCATCACAGTGTAAGCACTTCTGGATGATAATCATTGAGGCAGATTCTTCTCAGGCACCGGTATAATTGAAGCCTGCTTGAAGCAGGTGGGTACCTCAGATTGCTAAAGTGAGGTGTTATAGGTATCAGTGGACTCTCCAGCCAGTAGATCAGCACAGGTCTTTAGGACTTGGCCAGGTGCCCCATCTGGGACAGATGTTTTCAGAGGGTTCACCCTCCCGAAAGTTTCTCTCACGTCGGCCTCAGAGACTTAAATCACAGGGTCATCAGGGGCTTTGGGAGTTCATGAAAGTCCCTCAGTGCTCTGATGGTCAAAGTGAGCATAAAGGGCATTGAGCTCATCTGGGAGTGAAGCATTGTTGTCACCCATGTCGCTCGGTTTCACTTTGATAGCATTCAAGCCCTGCCACCACTGTTGCTCATCATTCAGTGATTCAGGATTGGTCTGGAATTGCCACCTTGGATGTGAGAAGGCCCTGCAGCGATTATACTTGGACCTCTTATATTTTACTTGGTCGCCAGACCTGAATGCCACTGATCTAGCCCTCAGCAGATTGCGGATCTCATGGTTCATCCACAACTTCTGATTGGAGAAGACTCTGAAGTGATTTTGTGGGAACACACTGTCCACAACTATTCTTATAAAGTCTGTGACAACCATGGTGTATTCGTTCAGATCCTCTGATGAGTCCAAAAACAGGGCCCAGCCCACCCACCTGAAACAATCCCATCGCCATTCCTCTGCCTCCTGTGACTATCTCTTTGTTATCCTCATCTCTGGAGCCTTCCTCCTTACCAAGAGCCTTGCTCTTTACATGGAAATGTAAATCATTTGGAATACCTGTCTTGGTCACGTAGTACAGTGGATTCCAGTTAATTGGGCCATCAATTAATGGGGCAGCTACTTAATTGGGCAAACCCTTAAAGAACAAGGACTAACTGAGAAAATATCCAGGATTCCCTTCATTTATTTGGGACCCCCTGCAACTGAATTGGGAGAGGAGACTGTTGCCGAACAATTTCTAACTAGTGTCAGTTGCATGCACGTTGGATACTGCACCGTGCTTAGAATGAACAGTTTTTAAATAGCATCAGGCGCATGTATTTGTGTTCAAAAATTTGCGTTTTTTGTCACTGATAGTTGGTGACAAATAAGCAGTAAGACAATTTAAAACAGTTTTTCTCACTGTGTTTTCAAGCTTTCAAGTTTGGAGATGTCGGAAATGACTGGGAATTAAAATTAAACAATTTCACTACTTTAACAAGTTAGGAATTAACAGTTTTTTATAGTACTGTAGTATTATTGATAGTGTTCTAATTTGTTCTGTAGTTCATTTAAATACACAGTTTGTTACTCATTTAAACTGTAGTTTGTCCTTTTAATAGCTTTTTAACTATTTCCATGAAACTTTCACTAATTGGGTTAGCTGCTTAATTGGTCCTGATGTGTCCCAATTTACCAGAATCCTCTGTAAATGTTTTTACTAGTCTATGGAAGACAATAAGTAAGTTAAATTGTAAAGGTGCAAGGTTAGTTGAATATTCCAGATCCTTGAGGATTCAAAGAGATTTATTTAGGAATATTTTGTTTAAAGTTCTAGCGTAGAACTCAAGATAGTGCAGTCTGAACATGTTTACACTCAATTAGCAAAAACAGAGGCATTATTTTTCTATGCTACCCTACAACTTTAGCAACATCCTCATGTCATAAGCTAAATATTTAGGCTAGGACAGGGAAAATAATCCAAGCAAATGAAGGAAATTCCATGACGCAAAATCATGAAGCAGTCTGAAGCATCATTAGGTTGGTTTAGACCAAGATGTGTGTGCTGAGACAGAAGCTTTGCAGTTCCAAAAGGGTCAAGGTTTAATTTAAAGGGTCTTTTGACAGTTTGCATGCCGTAGTGACTGCAGAGTATTAATCTTTAAGGTGCTACCTCAGGGAAGCCAGACATCAGAAATACAGTGTGCCTGCCATGGAGGAGAGGGAGGGAACAGGCAGCAATATTTACTCAAAGGGACATGGATGCTTGAGGAAATAGAGGCCAAGATGGAAGTCCTGTGTGCTGGTAGTGGGGGGGAGGGAAGTTTGGGTTTCAGGGCCCTTGCATGGGATGGTACAGTGTTCTCAGGAATGATGTTTCCCAATCTATGGAACAGTGTTGTGCAGGGAATTCCATGACCTTCCTACTTATGTCAAGGTGTACTCTTGGCAACAGAAGTACTACCATTTCATGTTGAGTGTTCTTTGTCACAGCTACACACACACACACACACACAGAAAATTGAACTGTTAATTAGTTATTAGTCATTTAATCTTTGAACAAAATATTTGTGTAAGGGGTTTCTTCTTTTCTGTTACTGTGTAGGCTAATCAAAATGGCTTCTTTGTTATGTTAACTGCTGAGAAAGTTCTCTCACTAGCAGCTTGTTTGGGTTATAGAGGGAGTTGTATTCAGTTGCTAACCAGTTGGGATAGATGTTATTCTTTCTTGTGTGTCTGTAAGCTATTGTGATGCGCAGGTTTTTAGGCAGAAGGCGCGATGCAGAGAGTAAGAGTGGACCCGATGCTGTGAGCTGGCCGATGGGGCGGACCCCGAGCCGGAGTCCAAGGTCCAGGGTCTTTGACGAGGAGAGGAGACAAAGACAGACTCGTGTGGAGCGTCTGGTCGACCACCGTGGTTGGTCCCAGACAGCGGGTCAAGGTGGTCAGAGGGGATCGAATGGTGAAAAGAGGACTGTTACTACAGCTCCAACTGTTTGTGCACGAAGAGGTTGAACTTTGATAAGTTTAGCGCCTTTTACTTTCCTTTTATATTTTATCTCTATTAATTACATAGTTCCAGAAATATCTATAAATTGTAATCATTTACTCATATATGGTTTATTGTCTGTTATTTGGCGGGGTGGGGTACATCACAGAGTGTCCGCACAAACTTAATTACCCAGTTTGGCGGGGCAGAAGGCTGCTTCCCCTAGACGACAGTGAGTTGAGCGAGCCTAAGGCTTACCAGGAGGGCTACATTTGTAATTTCACAAAAAACTTAATGATTATCCCCTAGTCTTTCAGTATCGGACTTTTTTCCCCCTGTGAGATCAGCTGTTCTCCAACTGTGCCAATTCAAAACAAACATTAATAATGTCTTATGGCTAATAATATTTTTATCTTGAATGCTTTGGCATGATTGCAATAAATTAAGATTTCCCTAGCCCATACTGATATAGAGACTGAATATTGAAAACTTAACTATTACAGAGAGAAATTGACTGTAGATTATAGAGTAATGCCACTGCAGATAGATAAGGAAACCAAGTATATGAACACCAACTAACCAAGGTACATTGGAATTAATTCAATTACTCCTACCATTCCTGAGAGAAGCTAAACCATTTTGGAGTTGGAACACTTCATCTTCCTTGTCTGTACTTCAGAGAAGTTTTAAATTGAAATTGGACTATTGAACATCATTCCCAAGAATTTTTTTACGATCTCCAGTAGTCACTGATTAAATTGACCCATTCTAGATATATGATAAATTACCAAGTTTAAGCAAAAAACTATACCATTATGTCTGTTGGGAATGTTACGTACCCCGTAACTGGGTTGCCAAACCAGCAGAAATGGGTCACTCAGTTGGAGTCTGGATTACTAGAACTAAGAAAGTTTTATTAAAGAAACAAGCAACACAGTACTCTAATCAAAAGGATAATAAATGCAACAGTTCAGCAATGATAAACATACACGTACACAGAATTAAGATAACAGCATCAATCAAGCTCTATCGTTGTCTAGGGGTAAATGACCAGTTTCAAAGTGACGCAAAGTTCAGTTCAATTTAGTTCAGTTCAGTTCGCAGTAATCGCTGCCGTGGGAGATGGACAGTGGGGGGAAGGAGAGAGAGAGCAAAAACGAATGAATATTCAAGGATTCCACACACAGACCTTCGCAGTCAGCTGTCGGGCGAGTCCTTTGTGATGTCATCTGAGGTCACCGACCGTGACCCCTCCGTTTCCAGATACGACTGTTTCCCTGCGGTGAACCTGGCACCCAGGCAAGGGTGGACACACACCAGGTTCCCGCCGATCGTGCTTTTCCACCCTGTGCGTCTATGGCCCGGTACTTCCCACCGACTTGTGAGAGACACACCGCTTCCAGGGTCTTGTTACCTCGGGTGTCGTGTGTGTGTCTGCCTTAGTGAACCTGTCCCTTTTTATCCTCCGGCTGGGGTATCGCCTGTCCATCACTTCAAACAGTTCAGGGTTCAAAGGGGGAGCCGCTCTTGCCAGCTCTCCTTCCTTCATTAACATCTCCAAATGCTGCTCCATTGTTTTCCTTATCTCTCTCTCTCTCCTGAAGACAGGTGGCAGACCAACTGCTGATTCCACTGGTACCAGCCCAGGCCAGCTACATCTTAATCTATGTGTATTCTTGTCACAGGAAAAAGACAAACATCTGTCGGAATTGTTCCCCCACCCCCCAATTAGCCTTCATCATATTTTAAGAAAAATCAAAATTGGACTTCTTTTATATTAGAGTGAAACATCACTCATGAAAGATCTGCCTAATGCAGAGATTGATAAAATACACCAATGAAGTTTTACGCAAAATTAAGACAGAAACTTGCATTTGACCAATGAAAATCTAAAATGTGATTTAATCATGAAGGTTGATCTGAAGGACAAGGCAGGGAAGCTAATCAGACTCCTTATGGTGGAAAATAAATGTTTGTATGAAGGCAATTCTCCCTCATTGCCAAAGCTCCAGCTCACATTGGTGAGGGCCAAAAGAAAACAAAACTCTCTTTCATTAACTCCTCAATTCATAGTAAATGCTCCAAATAGAATTTGTAATTACGAAAGAAAACGTCTTTGAAGATTCTTCTAAGACCTTGAGGGATTTGTTTGAGATCTAGGAGAACCTTGGGAGAAAAACAGTAGAACAATGTGATTACAGCTGTGTAACCCACAACACCGAAACAATTCCACTAACAGCATGCCTGCTGCTTTTCAATGAACCACTTGGATAAGCAGAACAGCATGTGAAAAATGCTTCACGCCAATCAATCACCATTTAAAAAGCTCGAAATCTGGAGGATTTCTGAACAGAGTTACCAGTAGGAAGAGAACTTGCCGTGGAGATACTGAGGCACAAGTGGACAGTCAAGAGCAAAGCAAAGCAAAATCAATGCATTCACCTGATAAAAGTATAATGATCTTCAGACAAGCAGACCCAGGCTCAGAGTAAGCTAATCACTTAAGAATGAGAAGCATAAGGAAACTGTATTCATGTAACGATCATAAAGAAGAAAACAGTGAGAGCTTAATGATAAAAGTAGTCATTAAACAACTCCAATAAATGACATTCAGGTATGGCGAGACCTGCCGCTATGTTTCGCTGGTTTGAAGATTTCATGACAGGAACCCCCACCCCATGGCTATCACCTGATGACTCAGGGTGATCAGGATACCTGTTAAGAAAGTCCATGACTAATTGAAGTCCATAAAGTACTGAGAGGGGACCTAGTATCCTTCTGTCGCACCATAACCTTCACAGTCTACAAGGTATTGTATCTTGCCACAAACACAAGATGCAATACTGAATACTGAATACTTCAGTATTCACTATGGAAAAGGATCTTGGTGATTGCAGTGATGACTTGCAGCAGACTGAGCATGTAGACATTAAGAAGAGGATGTGCTGGAGCTTTTGGAAAGCATCTAGTTGGATAAGTCGCCGGGACCGGATGAGATGTACCCCAGGCTACCGTGGGGGGGCGAAGGAGGAGATTGCTGAGCCTCTGGCAATGATCTTTGCATCACCAATGGGGACGGGAGAGGTTCCGGAGGATGGATGGTTGCGGATGTTGTTCCCTTATCAATAAAGGGAGTAGAGATAGCCCAGGAAATTATAGACCAGTGAGTCTTACTTCAGTGGTTGGTAAGTTGATGGGGAAGATCCTGAGAGGCAGGATTTATGAACATTTGGAGAGGTATAATATGACTAGGAATAGTCAGCGTGGCTTTGTCAAGGGCAGGTCATGCCTTACGAGCCTGATTGAATTTTTTGAGGATGTGACTAAACACATTGATGAAGGAAGAGCAGTAAATGTAGTGTATATGGATTTCAGCAAGGCATTTGATAAGTTACCCCATGCAAGGCTTATTGAGAAAGTAAGGAGGCCTGGGATACAAGGGGACATTGCTTTGTGGATCCAGAACTGGCTTGCCCACAGAAGGCAAAGAGTGGTTGTAGACGAGTCATATTCCGCATGGAGGTCAGCGACCAGTGGTGTGCCTCAGGGATCTGTTCAGGGACCCTTACACTTCATGATTTTTATAAATGACCTGAATGACAAGTGGAGGGATGGGTTAGTAAGTTTGCTGATGACACAAAGGTTGGGAGTGTTGTGGATAGTGTGGAGGGCTGTCAGAGGTTAGAGTGGGACATTGATAGGATGCAAAACTGGGCTGAGAAGTGGCAGATGGAGTTCAATACAGATAAGTGTGAAGTGGTTCATTTTGGTAGGTCAAATATGATGGCAGAATATTATATGAATGGTAAGACTCTTGGCAGTGTAGAGGATCAGAGGGATCTTAGGGTCCAAGTCTTAGGGACGCTCAAAGCAGCTGTGTAGGTTGACGCTGTGGTTAAGGCGGCATATGGTGTATTGGACTTCATCAATCGTGGAATTGAATTTAGGAGCCAAGAGGTAATGTTGCAGCTGTATAGGACCCTGGTCAGACCCCTCATGGAGTACTGTGCTCAGTTCTGATCGCCTCACTACAGGAAGGATGTGGAAACCATAGAAATGGTGCAGAGGAGATTTACAAGGATGTTGCCTGGATTGGGGAGCATGCCTTATGAGAATAGGTTCAGTGAACTCGGCCTTTTCTCCTTAGAGCGATGGAGGATGAGAGGTGCCCTGATAAAGTTGTATAAGATAATGAGAGGCATTGATCGTGTGGATGGTCAGAAGGTTTTTCCCAGGGCTGAAATGGTTGCCACAAGAGGGCACAGGTTTAAGGTGCTTGGAAGTAGGTACAGAGGAGATGTTAGGTCTAAGTTTTTTATGCAGAGAGTGGTGAGTACGTGGAATGGGCTGCCGGCAACAGTGGTGGAGGCGGATATGATAGAGTCTTTTAAGAGATTTTTGGATAGGTACATGGAGCTTAGAAAGATAGAGGGCTATAGGTAACCGTAGTAATTTCTAAGGTAGGGACATGTTCGGCACAACTTTGTGGGCCGAAGGGCCTGTATTGTGCTGTAGGTTTTCTATGTTTTCTAGTCCAGTAGTTGCCTAACTCTGTCAAAAAAATGAAGAGGGGAAGGAGCCTTGAGAGTAGGGGGCAAGGGTCTTGGAAGTACAGGCTTGAGGTGAGAGACATGAACTGTGTGTTGGATGCACAAGATTCTGGGTAATTCTAAGCGATATGTCCCTGGATTAATTTTCCGGTGAACATTCAAAGGGCAAACTTGTGAGACAATTTCTGGATCCTACCTGCTTGGAAAGGTCCAGGCTGGATAGCCAAACCCTCTGGCTCGGTCAGAATGACGTGTATGGTCATGCTCAATGGTTAGCCAGTTGCTGCTGCTTTTGGGAGTTGGGCATTAAAGTTGATCTTGTCTTAGATCATGTCTGCTTGCATCTGATAACCAATTTATCAGCAGCAGGGTCATCCACTGTCTGATTCATGCATACCACAGAAATCAAAAAGCAATTCCTCATACTACTGTGAACAAACCACATATTCGGGAGAGAGTCATATGTTCCAAGATCCAGTTCTATTTCTGCACTTGCCTCTCATCCTCATTAAGGTTGGTGAAATTCCCATGGGAATGCCTCTGACCAAAGGCACCCCGTTGACCATTCAAATGGAAGTCTCATGCCAGCAGGTGGTGATCCTTACGTCATGAAGATTGATTAATGAATAAGGTGGTTCTTCTTTTTTGCCTCTGCATGACATAACTCTTATTCTACAGACATTCCCAAAATGACCAATACATGTGCTATCAAGAGCATATATGTACAATGGTGCTTACAACCCTTTTAATTCAGCACTGCTCAGCTGCCCCCTAAGGGGAAAGAAGGCAGCTGATTTTTTTCAATACAGAAGTAAAAGCTGGTGTGATGGCCATCTCCTGGGACTTCTGTTCTGATGAGGCCAAGGCTGGATCAGCCTGATTTTATGGAATGGGGAAGCCGGCTTGAGGGTCCAGTTATTGCTGCTTCTTTCCTATATTTTCTTATGTTTCTGGTGCAATTATCAAGACATGCCTGAATGCTGCCTTAGTCTTGCTGCGTGTAGACATCGACTGTTTATTTTGCTTTAAGGTTATGAATAAAGTTGAACACTGTGCTCTCAGTGGACAATCCATTTGTGATTTCTCAGTGAAACGAAAGTCATTGATGAAGCAGCCGAGGATGATTTGAAATTAGAACAATGAAAACAGAAAAAATCTGCTAACACTCAATGGGTCAGACAGCATCCGTGGAAAGAGAAACAGTGAAGGTCCTTTGTCAGAACAGGGGCAGTGAAGAAACTTGGTGTAAAGTTACAAAGAAGGTGGGATAATGAAAGAAGATGAGAGTGAGAGAGGATGATAGCAGACAGCCAATGCTGTGGAAATGAGTTCTGATGAATATCTTATCAAAGATGGGTGCCGAAAAAAAAACCTAGAGAAAACAGCAAATGGTACAAATGGAAACACCTGGACTCAAAAGCATCCCTTTGACTTGAAATATGAATATTTCTCTTTCTTTGGATGCTGCCTGACATGCTGATATTTCAAGCACCTTTTGATTTCATTTCAAATTTCCACATCTGCTGTTTTGGTTTTGATTTCCATTTTTGGTTGAAGATATTTTCATTTCTTTTTCAAGTCACCGGGACCGGACGAGATGTAGCCCAGGCTACTGTGGGAGGCGAGGGAGGAGATTGCTGAGCCTCTGGCAATGATCTTTGCATCATCAATGGGGACAGGGGAGTTTCCGGAGGATTGGAGGGCTGCGGATGTTGTTCCCTTATTCAAGAAAGGGGATAGAGATAGTCCAGGAAATTATAGACGAGTGAGTCTTACTTCAGTGGTTGGTAAGCTGATGGAGAAGATCCTGAGAGGCAGGAATTATGAACATTATGATTAGGAATAGTCAGCATGGCTTTGTCAAAGGCAGGTTGTGCCTTACGAGCCTGATTGAATTTCTTGAGGATGTGACTAAACACATTGATGAAGGTAGAGCAGTAGATATAGTGTATATAGATTTCAGCTAGGTATTTGATAAGGTACCCCATGCAAGGCTTTTTGAGAAAGTAAAGAGGTATGGGATCCAAGGGGACATTGTTTTGTGGATTTAGAGTTGGCTTGTCCACAGAAGGCAAAGAGTGGTTGTAGATGGGTCATATTCTGCCTGGAGGTCGGTGACCAGTGGTGTGTCTCAGGGATCCGTTCTGGGACCCTTACTCTTCGTGATTTTTATAAATGATCTGGATGAGGAAGTGGAGGGATGGGTTAGTAAATTTGCTGATGACACAAAGGTTGGGGGTGTTGTGGATAGTGTGGAGGGCTGTCAGAGGTTAGAGTGGGACATTGATACGATGCAAAACTGGGCTGAGAAGTGGCAGATGGAGTTTAACCCAGTTAAGTGTGAGGTGGTTCATTTTAGTAGGTCAAGTATGATGGCAGAATATAGTATTAATGGTAAGACTCTTGGCAGTGTGGAGCATCAGAGGGATCTTGGGGTCCGAGTCCATAGGACACACAAAGCTGCTGCACAGGTCGATGCTGTGGTTATGAAGGCACATGGTGCATTGGCCTTCATCAATCAAGGGATTGAGTTTAAGAGCCGAGAGGTAATGTTACAGATATATAGGACACTGGTCAGACCCCACTTGGAGTACTGTGGTCAGTTCTGGTTGCCTCACTACAGGAAGGATGTGGAAACCATAGAAAGGGTGCAGAGGAGATTTACAAGGACGTTGCTTGGAGTGGGGAGCATGCCTTATGAGAAAAGGTTGAGTGAACTCAGCCTTTTCTCCTTGGAGCGACGGAGGATGAGAGATGACCTGATAGAGGTGTACAAGATGATGAGAGGCATTGTTTGTGTGTATAGTCAGAGGCTTTTTCCCAGGGCTGAAATGGCTAGCACGAGAGGTGTTTGGAAGTAGGTACAGAGGAGATGTCAGGGGTAAGTTTTTTACGCAGAGAATGGTGAGTGCATGGAATGGGCTGCCGGTGACGGTGGTGGAGGTGGATACGATAGGGTCTTTTAAGAGACTCCTGGACAGGTACATGAAGCTTAGAAAAATAGAGGGCTATGGGTAACCTTAGGTAATTTCTAAGATAAGGACATGTTCGGCACAGCTTTGTGGGCTGAAGGGCCTGTATAGTGCTGTAGGTTTTCTATGTTTCTATGTTAAGAACACAGATCATGAATTTCTGCTACTTCTACCATGGGATTTCTGCCCACTTAATGTTTAATTTCACCCTCAGTGGCTCCTGTCTTTTCTTGTTTTTGATAAGGCATTGACTAAACCTCTGGAACCTCATCTCATTCTGCAGTAAATATCTCTAGTTCCAATTCATCTCACATGGATTCTCATCTCTCTGTAACATCCTCATTCCACAGCTTATTTTTTTCCCTTATTGGCGTTTTCTATCTCTAACCGTTCTTTAACCAGCCAACCAGACAGCTTCTTCGACAGCTTATTCCCAAGGCTCCCCTAACCTTATCCTGTCAGGGATCTTCCTTTTCTCTGTATTCACCCCTCTCCCCACCACCACCATCCCTACCATCCGTTTTCTCTTTTTCTCAGTTCTAATTAATTGTCTTTGACCTGAACACTAGCTCTTTCACTTTTCTACAGATGCTGCCAGAAATGACAAGTCTTTCCAGCATTTACTATTTTTATTACATTACTGAAGAGAGTTGGGACTAGGACACAGCTTGCCTTGATGGGACGACTGACGATTTGTGCAAGGTACATTTCCTCTCAACACTCATCAACTTTGTTTTTATCAGGACACATTGATACCACGTTGGATCATATACTACTTTGATGGTAAGTTGTTTGCTTTTTCAACTTCTGGAATTCATGCTCTTTGGACCATATCTGGCCCAAACTGGGCAATATTAGGCAAGTTAGTGAGACAAAGTGCCACTTGATAACACTGTTCTGAACTTGTTGCTGACATCTCCCATAACTTTGATGATTAGCAGTAGGCATCAAGTACAGTTGGGAAAAATTTACTAATACTGATAAATTCTGGTTGAGATATTAATTTAAAGTTCCTAACAAACTAATTCATTTGTAGAAGATAGCAATCTCTAATACTTCATTGCAATTTTGCTGCTCAATAGGGACATGGTTGGTTCTGGAGCAAGCAAGTCATGTGTTCCACTATGGTGAAATGACTTTTTTGAATCTGTAATTAAAACCAGTTGGGGAAAAAAACAGATATTTATCACGCTGTGCCTGAAGAATCAGGGCTGAAACTGATCTCAGTGCCCCTTACATCTCCAGTCTCACTCGTGAACCTACCTGGCCTTGCTTTCCCAAGATTCACAAGAAGAACACTCCTCATTAGTATGTATGGTTGAGAGGGATTAGAAAAGCCGGGAGCAGGTGCTTCTCCAGGTTCCCTAGCACGAGGCATCATTACCTAAAGCAATAAACTCAAGCTAACAAACTGTCTCAGGGACAACTAATTATTGATAAAATGTTGAGCCAATTCAACACTTAAAAATAAAATTAATTGAAGGAGATAGATTTATAGACAGAGACAATACAGCATCATTCACAGTCTTAAATAAACAAGGAGTTCAGCCAATGAGTTGCTTTTATTGTTGCAACACCGTGATCGACACACAGGAATGAGCAAGCATCACTGAGGGATGAACAACAGCCAGGATATCAGGAAGAATTACCCCATTCTTCAAAATAAAAACAAATCCTTAAAAGCTACAGAGGTGCCAAATGGAGGCTTCAACTTAACAGATCACCTGGAAACATTTTATTCTCAACAAATCTGCAAATTCACTCTTGGGTTTCAAGCTCTGACAGACCTGACTCTGAAGAAATGACTACAGGCTAAAATGGTCACCAGTGATGAAATCCCTGACTATACGTTTACCATTTGATCACCAATGTCTGGCACACCGAGTTTTCAAAGCAGACCTGTTCTCTAATATTCTAATGACACTACTCATCTTGATACTTTAGTTGCAGGGAATAAAGTTATCTTAGGCTATGTGCTTAAATGCTCAAACAGCTAGTACAAGCTTGGCCTAGTGTTAAGTGGATTGAATAATTAATCACTGCAGTTTGTTTTGCAAGTCATGGTTGTATTATCCACTCCCACTTCATTAATGAAAGTTTTCCCTATTGCTACAAAGCCTTACTTGCCAATTCCTCCTCTACATATACAAATAGATATTCAGCTACAAGTTAGTGCATCTTTTTAAAAACCTCTCTTTTACAAGCCATAAATTTGTAAATGAGTAGTGTCAGTGCAGGATAGTTATAAATGATATTGGACAGAATTTCCAAGGTGTAAATTAAATATTGAGCACAGAATTAATTAAGATAAAATGGTGAAATTCAATTTCTATATGTGCAAGAAAATGTGACACCAGTAGAAGCAGAAAGAATAGGTGTGTAATTGATACCTGAATCCGAATCAAGTTTAATCATATTTAATATCATTGGCATATTAATGAAGTTTGTTGTTTAGCTCCAGCAGTATGTTTCAATACATAATGATAATAAAAAACTATAAATTCCAATAGAAATATATTATGCAACACACATCAAAGTTGCTGGTGAACGCAGCTGGCCAGGCAGCATCTCTAGGAAGAGGTACAGTCGACGTTTCGGGCCGAGGCCCTTCGTCAGGACTAACTGAAGGAAGAGCTAGTAAGAGGTCAAATCTCTTACTAGCTCTTCCTTCTGTTGGTCCTGACGAAGGGTCTCGGCCCGAAACGTCGACTGTACCTCTTCCTAGAGATGCTGCGTTCACCAGCAACTTTGATGTGTGTTGCTTGAATTTCCAGCATCTGCAGAATTCCTCGTGTTTGAGAAATATATTATAAATACCCATGGCCATGACTGGATTTCAGCTGTAGTACTCCTAAACAGAAATATTTGATGATTCATATCAGAACTAGACACAAACAGTGGCCACTTAATGGCACGATCTTAATTATCACTGTTCCATTTGGGGATCTGATAAGATTAAATTTCACCCATACTCCTATGCTATTTTGGAAATACCTTCCTAGTCTGACAAGCTCCAAGTATAGCAAAATGGCACGGTAGTGTCAAGGTACATTTACTATAAAAGAATGTATAAATTATACAACCCTGAGATTTGTTTGCTCACAGGCAGCCAGCCACAAAGCAAGAAACCTGAAAGAACCCAATTTAAAAAAATTAAAAAGACCAACACCTGTTGTGGAGAGAAAGGAGAGAAAAAAACACAAATCATACAAACAACATGCCGAACCAAAATGAGTGCTTAGATCCGAATTCCGGAGCAGGCTGTAGTAGGCCCAAAGCCTAGGTATCAGTTCATCATATTAGTGGGTATGGTGCATAGCAGCCAGGGCAGTCTTCAAAGCCTCAGCGCCATGGAGAGGAGAGAGAACATCATGGAAGAACAAGCAAAATTGGCTTTCGCCACTGATCCCGACACCCTGTCTCAAACATCCCACCTCTCCCGGAAGTTCCAGGAGTCTCCGGCTTATTAATAGTGGCTCCCTGATGCCCGCAAATTATATACAATATCAAGGAAATCAATTTTTTTGAGAGTGAGCGTGCGAGCGAGAGAGAGAGAGCGTGAGAGCAACCACCAGAGAGAAAGAGAGAGCGTGCGAACAACAGAGTGAGAGAGAAAGCAAGCGAGCGAGTGGGAGAGAGAGCGCAAGAGCGACCACGAGAGAGAGAGCACGAGCGAGAGAGAAAGCAAGCGAGCATGCAAGCAAGCGAAAGCGCGAACGAAAGCGAGAGAGAGCGCAAGAGTGACCACGAGAGAGAGAGAGTGCGAGCGAGAGAGAAAGCGAGAGCGCGCTATGGCAGAGTGTTCCAAAAAAAAGAAAATATAAAACGTACATCACCCCAGACTACCCTAAGGTGTACCCCTGCCTAATAGGGGTCAAAATAATGACAGTGTTGCTCGCTGCACTGCTTGCAACAGTGACTTTTCTATTGCCCATGGGGGGTTAAGACTGTAAATGTAAAAGACATGTTGAGGGGAGTTTAACAGGTGTCATTCGTTCATTAGCATAGCTAACATTATTTAACCTAGCTGGCTAGCTGCAATAGAGTAGACATCCTACCTCTCCTGGAGGTTCTGGGAGTCTCCCGCAAATTGATGGTGCTACCTCCTTGAAATGAGTTTTTGCAGGGTGGGATGTCTGCTGTCTTTCCAACCTATCTGGGCCAGTGTTTAAATTGGCCAAAAAGTGTATTGTATCTCGCACCAGGACTTGGGCACTGCAGCAGCGAAAGGCTCAGGGTCTAGACCACACTGCCCAGCAACTCACTCCAGAATCAGATTTCACTGCAGCCTGAAGCTTCTCTTGATTTCTCCAAATCAGCTCAGCACCCAGAGCAATCTAACCTTGCACCCAGGCCAGCAGTACAGGCATTGAAAATCTTCTGCCTCGACTTCTCCCCTCTGAATGGCTCACTCCATCTGCACCGATTCTGCAATGTACCAGCACGGTACACGTCTCGAATTTGCTTCACCTTCACTCACCTTTTCATGGTTTAAGGGGATAATTTACCACAATTTACTTCAGAAAAGGTGTTATTAGTAACGTTTTTAGCTGAATTTCTTGCCTTTTGAACTACCAGTGAGCTGTCACAGGCGTTTGGTAGCGCCATCTTAATCTGGAAGTATTCAAAAGAGCAATGCATCAGATCAAAAGCACTACAAATAGGAGATACTTCTGGTCTCATTAGACTGATTGATGACCTGTAAACTGACTCAGAGTGTGATGGTACACGTCACCAGTTCTCATGGAGCAAACAGCACCTCTCTGCCTGAACACCAACAAGTTGAGGACCTAGGCAAATGCAAAGAAGTCTCAAACTTGCTGACAGATTCTTGCCAGTGATTCTGACATTTTCACTGGGAAATCTGCTTTTGAATCCATTGCCAGATCAGACCTTGCATGGGAACCCCAAAGACATCCTTTCGAATTGAGATTTTAAATATCAAAAAAGCAAACACATGCAGCATTTAAAATGATTTTAATTATTTAAAGTTTTAGAAAATGAAGGTTGTTTTTTTATTTTAATGGTTTTGAATGTCAGCAGAGAAAATAAACTAAAGCTATACTCATCAAAATCTGAGAAATCAATCATTTCTTCACAGACACTGCATAACTGGTTCAGCATTTTCTGTATTTTTTAATTAAGGCACACAGGCCTCGTATCTTCTTCATACCTTATTAGCTAGTGTCACCACTTTCATGGAGCTAGGTCCTGCTGTTGATCAATATTCCTAAGTGCCTTACCATTTATTATAAATGTATTGTTAGTGATTTTCCAAAATGTATCACCTCACAATTCCATCTGCCAATACTTCGCCCGACTTACCATCTGAAATACATTTGTATATACTGCTGTAATTTAGACCCATTCAGCAATAGATCAAGCGCAATTTTAAAACCTGAGCTGGAGGAAGAATTGACAAGCCAGAACCATCACTTGATATGCCGTTATTCTTGTGAAGGAACTCCAACCCCCTTCAGTAGTCTAGCTAGACCTGCAGGTACCTGAATCATCGATATACTGATTGATATTCCTCTCTCTTCTGCTCTGCCAACATCAAAACCACCAACTGCAACTGTGGAAATGCCAGCCTGTGAAAACACGCATTGAAAAGAGCAGCAGGGGAGCGGGGGAGGTGCGGAAGCATACTTATAGAGCCATGTAAATTAACAATACATCCTCTGAGCATTTCTCCAGGCCATTATCAAATGAAAGTTGACACACACCTACCTAATGAGTCATTCAGGGAGTTGATCAAAAGTTTGGCCAAAGGAGATCAATGAACAGGTAGATTTATGGACGATTTGGGGAAAGGAAGTCTGGCAACTGAAAGACATAAGAATTAGATGAAGGAATGAAGAGATCAAAATTGCAGGACCAGCGATAACTTGGAGGGCTTTAGGACTGAGGCAGATCACAGAATTAGGTAGAGTGACACAGTCGAAGAATTTACCTTGTTTTACTGTATTATACTGAATAATAATAGAATTTACCCCATTATCAATCAGAAATAAAGACACAGACCTCGGTATAAGATTAACCCTTTAATACATGAATTTATATAGCACATTTTGGGCAATAGTCAACAGCTAAACATACTTGGTCAGTGATTTCAAGAATTAGGACTGCATGTCCATATTCATTTCCCCTTTTAGCCAGACAGGCTGTAAGTTACTTTGTTTCTCAGATAAAGGTCAGCAATACCTCATTATTGGCATGACCTTTTGTTAGCTAGCACAAGCAAGACAAAGTCTGCATCTTATCCTGTCACCCCAATGACCGAAATCTGGGGCAATACTTAGCTAGTCAAGCTTTACAACAAAATTTAATTCAAATTTTTATTTTCTGTCTCAACTTTGTGTTTATGGAAATGGGGAGAGTGTTTAATTGGAATTAAAGGGAATAAGAAAATGAAAGTAAAGAGGAAACCAAAGGTGAAGATGTTGCTTCAGAAAAAAAATTGAGGTATTACACTGGACAACAAAGATTTTGCTTCCTGAATAATTTTGGGTGTATTTTACAGATTTTGGGCTGCGTATCATGAAAATCACCATGAAATTTCCCTATCACTTACCATTTTTTAATTGCCTATTTTTGATATTTCAATTCATAATTCAAAATCAATTAAAATGTTGCTCATAATGCAAGCTGAAAAGTTTTCTATCTTGTCCAGGTATGCTTGGGCATGCTTAGGCAGGGCAGGTGCTGCATGGCAGGACAGATTTTAGAAAGGCTTTAAATTTCCGTGAAGCATTTCGAAATTTGAGACAAGGGTTTCCCAGATAAAGGAAGACGTACTTGTTGTTCACAAATCAAACAGGTCATCAATGGCAGGCAATTCAAAGAACTTGTAGTGGGACCAAAGAAAATTGTATGGAAGGCTTTCAAGGATGTTGTTGAAATTTTTCTTGGCAACTACAGAGCACCAAATTACTTGCAGGTGGTTGACAACATGCTTCAAGCAAAGGAAACTATGAAGTGCAACATGTCACTAAAGATTAATTTTTTGCATTCTCATTTAGACTTCTTGCCATCATGGAGACATGGTACTAGGGCAAATGGAATCCATCAATGCTGGCCAATTACTGTTGGACACTTAAACGAGAAGCCTCAGACACTGAGTACAAGTGAAAGTCATCAACAAAATATTTTTAGCTTAGCAAAGCATCAGCACCGTTATGCTATTTAATTCAATTTATTCAATCAAACTTAACTTCTTGTTTCTCTAAATTCCTACGTGATACAAGTAGTCTGAAATTATATTTGTGTTCAGCTTCAAGCAGTCTACCATAAACAAAAAAATTCTGAGGAAGCAACACTTTTGAAAAAATTCATCCTCCTGTGTTATTGAACCAGGAAGACAAAGTAGATCAATAGGCACATAATTGATGGATGAACAAGTCATAACACAAAATCAGAGTCTTGGATGACTTTAATTTCATGGACTGCGAAATTAGGGTGACCTGTTGTCACTGCATAGAAGTAATCAAGTCAATGGATAACAAAAAAGTAATGAGATTTCAGCAGTTTATAGTTTGAGGCAGAGATGGAGGGAGGAGCCATCATGTGGACCAGGGGTTCCCAACCTAGGGTCCACAAACTCCTTCCTTAATGGTATTGGTGCATGGTATAAAAAAAGGTAGGAAACCTCTGATGTCGACAGAAATTGAAGGTACTCTGGTTATCATATGAAACCAATGTTCTTAACATACTGGTATGGTTTCAGATAAATGTTAAAAGACTGGAATGAAGTAAGTGAGCAAAAACTAGACTTCATGTTGGAGGCTGAAGATGATGGTTTGAGTCTTCCGAACATTAACTGCGCTGAAGGTTTCAACCAAGATTTGATTTACAGCAGAAACTGACTGACACCAATTTCTTCATACATTTTGTCATTCAGAATACACTGTGAAGCTGCTAGGTTTATCCTTGTCATGCACTAAATTGAAGGAAATGGAAAATATAAACCACCTCTTACCTCTGTCACAGTGTGATAGATATTCACTTCTATCTCATGTTTGCTAAGCTTGCTTTCTAACTAGCGGCTGCCATTTGAAAAGTCACAAACAGTTATAAGTAAACTTTCAACTATATTGCTTTATTTAACTTCTGGTCATAATGGAAGTTGGTCTTCAGTTCTTAAAATGTAGATGGATAGCACTCTTTATAGACCATAAGACATAGGAGCAGAATGAGGACATTTGACCCATTGAGTCTGCTCTGCCATTCAATCATGGCTGATCATTTTTTCCTTTCCTTAATTCAATTCCCTATAACCTTTGGTGCCGTGTCCAATCAAGAACCTATCAATCTCTGCCTTAGATACACCAAGCGACCTGGCCTTCACAGTTGCATGTGGTAACAAATTCCAAAAATTCACCACCCTCTGACTAAAGAAATTTCTCCACACCTCTGTTTTAAATGGATGTCCCTCTATCCTGAAGCTGTGTCCTCTTGTCCTAGACTCCCCCAACATGGGAAACATCATTTCCACATTTACTCTGTCTAGGCCTTTCAACATTTGAAAGGTTTCAATGAGGTCCCCCTTCATCCTTCTAAATTCCAGCGAGTACAGACCCAAAGCCATCAAACGTTCCTTGTATGATGACCCTATCATTCCCAGAATCATCCTTGTGAATCACCTCTGGACCCTCTCCAATGCCAGAACATCTTTTCTTAGATGAGAAGCTCAAAACTGTTCAATATACTCAAGGTGGGGCCACATCAGTGCCTTATAAAGCCTCAGCATCACATTCCTACTCTTGTATTCTGACCTCTTGAAGTGAATGCTAACATTGCACTTGCCTTCCTCACCACTGACTCTACCTGCAAGTTAACCTTGAGGATGTTCTGCACAAGGTCTCCCAAGTCCCTTTGAATCTCAGGTTTTTGGATTTTTCTACCTATTTAGAAAATAGTCTACACATTTATTTCCAAAGTGCATGACCATACATTTTCCAACATCGTATTTCATTTGCCACTTTCTTGCCCATTCTCCTAATCTGTCTAAGTCCTTCTGCAGCCTACCTGTTTCCTCAATACTACCTGCCCCTCCACCAATCTTCCTATCGTCTGCAAACTTGCCAACAAAGCCATCTATTCCACCATCTAAATCATTGATATACAGCATAAAAAGAAGCAGTCCCAACACCGAACCCTGCGGAATGCCACTAGTTACTGGCTGCCAACCAGAAAAGGATCCTTTTATTCCCACTTTCTGTCTCCTACCAGTCAGCCAATGCTCTGACTATGCCAGTAGCTTTCCTGTAATACCATGGGCTTGGTAAGCAGCCTCATGTGTGGCACCTTGTCAAAAGCCTTCTGAACATCCAGATATACAACATCCACTGCATCTCCTTTATCTATCCTACTTGTAATCTCCTCAAAGAATTCCAACAGGTTCATCAGGCAAGATTTTCTCTTAACAAAACCACGTTGACTTTGTCCTATCTTGACCTGTGTCACCAAGTACTCCATAACCTCATCCTTAACAATTGACCCACATCTTCCCAACCACTGAGGTCAGGCTAACTGGCCTATAATTTCCTTTCTGCTGCCTTCCTCCTTTCTTAAAAAGTGGAGTGACATTTGCAATTTTCTAGTGCTCTGGTGCCATGCCAGACTCCAATGATTTTTTTTTAAATCATTACTAATGCCTCCACAATCTCCAACTCTACCTCTTTCAGAACTGTAGGGTTCAGTTCATCTGGTCCTGGTGACTAATGTACCCTAGGTCTTTCAGCTTTTTGAGCACCTTCT
Source organism: Mobula birostris (assembly GCF_030028105.1). Classification (NCBI taxonomy): domain Eukaryota; kingdom Metazoa; phylum Chordata; class Chondrichthyes; order Myliobatiformes; family Myliobatidae; genus Mobula; species Mobula birostris. The sequence goes on along the minus strand of NC_092388.1, from coordinate 40,282,398 downwards.
CCCTTGTAATAGTAACAGCACTCACTTCTCTTCCTTCACACAGTACATCTGACACACTACTAGTGTCTTCCACAATGCAGACTGATGCAAAATACTCATTTAGTTCACCTGCCATCTCCTTGACCCCCCTTATTATTTCTCTGGCCTCATTTTCTAGTGGTCCTATATTCACTCTCATCTCTCTTTTAATTTTTACATATTTGTAAAAAACTTTTACTATCCACTTAGATATTGTTTGGTAGCTTGCTTTCATATTTCATCTTTTCCCTTCCAATGATTCTTTTAGTTGCTTTCTGTGGGTTTTTAAAGGCTTTCCAGTCCTCTATCTTCCCGCTAATTTTTGCTTTGTTGTATGCCCTCTTTTGTTTTTACATTAGCTTTGACTTCAAATCTATAGAACATCTTTGCAAACAGGTGCTGTATTTTGAAGAAGCTCTGTCTGTAAAGAGTCACTACACCTGCTTTATTGTTGCTTCAGAGTAGAGTATAAAACATTGGATTGTTACAAACAGACAAGTTGACTCTTAAGTTGCTTAGTTCAAAGTACCTTGCAGAACCAGGTGGATAATATCATTTAGCATATTAAAAACAGATGAGTTTGTAGTTGGAAGAGTTTTATGTACTCATAAGTTCACTTCACAGAATTAATGGTAGCTATCTAAGATCCATGTTTCCAAAAATGTTTTTAGACCCTTTGTATTAAAAGGAGATCTGAAGAAATATCACATGTTTGTGAAGTCACTCAAGTGGGACAAAAGGGATATAAATATAGAGAAAAGCTTAGGCTTATTGGGAATGGAGTAAAGAACATCAAGAAACCTGGAAGAATTAGAATCTATTCCTCCAACTTTGATTTCAGTGATGGACGAAATGTCTGTCTGCATCATTGGTATATCTTTTTTAGTTTATCAGAATTTATCTGTGTTTTGGAAAGCCTTAATCATTTTTGTTTGAGAAAAACCTTGTACTCTGTGCTTTGGAAATGTTTTGTGTTGTGGAAGTGGTTTGTAAATGGGAAATGTTTAATATTAGAGTGTTTTTTAGGGTTAACACATATAGTAAATGACTTCAGAAACTGTCTTCAGCGACCAGTTTTCAGATGGGAATTTGAACTATGGATTAAAGGGCATCTCTGAACAATGAGTTCCTCAGGGCCATGAACCAAGTTAATCAGAAGACACCAAAGTTAATCGGAAGACCAGACAATTCTGATTTAAATTTGTGTGTATCTGGGTGTCTGTAGTACAGATGAGAAGAGGGAGCTGTGAAGGTGGTGTGCAGTTCAAAGGAAGAATTGTTCTGAACTTTCCTTTGACCTTTAGCATATAAAATTTCATGTAGTGTTAGATCAAGCAGACCTTTTGCTCCAAAAGGGTCTCAGTATGATGCCTGCAATATCTCCTTTTGTCCAATAAAGAGATCAAATCATGTCTACCTGTACTTCTCTCTGGTGCCTTTATTTATGTGACTAAATTTGGGGGCTCGTCTGGGATGCCTTTGCGACCCATTGTGTGGCCAGTGATCTCAGCAGTCTAACTGAGTGAGTATTTTTAAAATTAGCACTCACACTTGGACTTGTTCAGATTGGTGGCTACGGGATCGTTAGGTATCACGAACACAGTGGAGAGTTGAACTGCTGGATAGTGTGTGTGTGTGTGTGTGTGTGTGTGTGTGTGTGTGTGTGTGCGCGTGCGTGTGTGTGTGTGTGTGTCTTTATGTAAGAGGCTAAAATTTGTGTGTGAATTTGGTGAGACAGAGCCACCAGTTGCGAAGGGTGGTTATTGAAGGTTCGGGATGCCAGTCGGGGCATGTACACTCAGTCTGAGAAGAGTGTTTTAGCTCACACATTTGTGAGTGTGTGTGTGCCTTGGTGTAACAGTTAGGCTCAGAGGAATACAGCCCACTTCATGTGTTTAGATGCACATAAGTGGCAGATTCCAGAGTACATACTTTATAGTTTTAAGTGTGTACTGTTTAACTTTTATTCCTCATTTATATTTTGCATAGTGTGGGAATTAGTGTGGAGCTATTTTAGGGAGAGGATTGATCCATATATATCTGTCAGGATGGCACTGATTGAGGTCAAGCAACGTCAGATCAAGAACCCTGATGACCCAAGCGAGCCCTTGACTTTGATTATGACCACCCATCGCCCTTTCACCTCCGGGAAAAAGCAAAGTATTTCGCGGAGCTGCCCTCACTTAAGGCTGCCTGCAGGAATGCAGAACTGTGGCGCAGGCTTGAGAAAATGGTTGAAATTCACCAGATGCACCCCAAGGATATACATGTGTCGGTAAAGGCAAAATGCCCGAGGGATTTGTGGGACAGTATGGCCCAGGGAGTGCAGGTTGGTACATGGGCAACTACAGGGAACACCAGCAATGAATAAAGATTTTGCTTTTTTAAAGGGGAAGTGAAGCCGCAACTGGGGGACAGTAAGATTAACAGGGGAATGATATTGGCAGTGATTCAAGAGCTGATGAGACAAACATGGACTATGCAGAACATAAATATCAAGTGTTTGAGGAGTATTCAGGGTTAGAGACTCGTGTTGAAATTGCAGTGTCCCTGGCAGAAATATTTAAAATGTCGCTGTCTACGGGTGAAGTGCCGGAGGATTGGAGAGTGGCTCATGTTGTTCCGTTGTTTAAAAAAGGATCGAAAAGTAATCCGCGAAATTATAGGCTGGTGAGTTTAACGTCGGTAGTAGGTAAGTTATTGGAGGGAGTACTAAGAGACAGAATCTACAAGCATCTGGATAGACAGGGGCTTAGTAGGGAGAGTCAACATGGCTTTGTGCGTGGTAGGTCATGTTTGACCAATCTGTTGGAGTTTTTCAAGGAGGTTACCAGGAAAGTGGATGAAGGGAAGGCAGTGGATATTGTCTACATGGACTTCAGTAAGGCCTTTGACAAGGTCCCGCATGGGAGGTTAGTTAGGAAAATTCAGTCGCTAGGTATACATAGAGAGGTGGTAAATTGGATTAGACATTGGCTCGATGGAAGAAGTCAGAGAGTGGTGATAGAGAATTGCTTCTCTGAGTGGAGGCCTGTGACTAGTGGTGTGCCACAGGGATCAGTGCTGGGTCCATTGTTATTTGTCATCTATATCAATGATCTGGATGATAATGTAGTAAATTGGATCAGCAAGTTTGCTGATGATACAAAGATTGGAGGTGTAGTAGACAGTGAGGAAGGTTTTCAGAGCCTGCAGAGGGACTTGGACCAGCTGGAAAAATGGGCTGAAAAATGGCAGATGGAGTTTAATACTGACAAGTGTGAGGTATTGCACGTTGGAAGGACAAACCAACGTAGAACATGCAGGGTTAATGGTAAGGCACTGAGGAGTGCAGTGGAACAGAGGGATCTGGGAATACAGATACAAAATTCCCTAAAACTGGCATCACAGGTAGATAGGGTCATAAAGAGAGCTTTTGGTACATTGGCCTTTATTAATCAAAGTATTGAGTATAAGAGCTGGAATGTTATGATGAGGTTGTATAAGGCATTGGTGAGGCCGAATCTGGAGTATTGTGTTCAGTTTTGGTCACCAAATTACAGGAAGGATATAAATAAGGTTGAAAGAGTGCAGAAAAGGTTTACAAGGATGTTGCCGGGACTTGAGAAACTCAGTTACAGAGAAAGGTTGAATAGGTTAGGACTTTATTCCCTGGAGCATAGAAGAATGAGGGGAGATTTGATAGAGGTATATAAAATTATGATGGGTATAGATAGAGTGAATGCAAGCAGGCTTTTTCCACTGAGGCAAGGGGAAAAAAAAAACCAGAGGACATGAGTTAAGGGTGAGGGGGGAAAAGTTTAAAGGGAACATTAGGGGGAGTTTCTTCACACAGAGAGTGGTGGGAGTATGGAATGAGCTGCCAGACGAGGTGGTAAATGTGGGTTCTTTTTTAACATTTAAGAATAAATTGGACAGATACATGGATGGGAGGTGTATGGAGGGATATGGTCCGTGTGCAGGTCAGTGGGACTAGGCAGAAAATGGTTCAGCACAGCCAAGAAGGGCCAAAGGGCCTGTTTCTGTGCTGTAGTTTCTATGGTTTCTATGGTTCTATGGATAATCCAGGGAGGGATGGCCCAGTCTTCCTGAAAATGATGAAGGAAGGCCTGAGCTCATCCCACCAGCAAGTTTCAGATTTGGGGAAAGCAGTGGGATTGACCTTCTCAGCTGTAGTTTCATTGGCCACTGAGATAGACCAGAAGAAGGCTCGAGAAGTTGTAAAGTTGCTGTAGTGGATGTAGCTGCTGAGCCATCACAGAGACCTTGCGTTGTGTACCAACAGCTGGGGGAATGTAGCAAGGAACTGCAGGAATGGAGGTGGGAGGGTAAAGGAGATGATTTGTTCCAGCTGTGGCTTCTCAGTCCAAGGTTGGAGGCAGTGCCCTGAAAGGGTAATAATCACTCACAAAAGCAAGCAGAGTCCACAGTAACACCCTCTCTTTCTGCTATGGCTGCCGACCAGATTATAGAGGTAAGGTCAGGCAAACTACTGACAGCAGCCTCTATTGCCAGTGGTGGTCATCCACAGAGGTACACAAGAAGAGTATTAGGGGGCTGACAATGCAAAATGTGAGTGGACACAGGATTGTCGGTATCTATAACGTATCTACCCTTGCCCACGACTGGAGAGGCAAGTTTTCCTCCCCCACTCCCCCCTCCCGTTCCCTCCTCCCTCCTGCCCCTGTTAATGGTGGTTGGCAGTCCAACTTAAAGGTGTATTTCTGCCACCAACTGGATTGGCGTGTGGTGTAGAGAGTTGGGAAATAAAACCCCTACTAGTTCTTTATCAACTGAAAATTAAATTACCCCAAAAAGCCCTTTAGATTTTAAATATTGAAAGACGATATTGTGAATTAAACTAAAGTCACTTCCGTAACTTAGTAAAGTTTTTGAATGAAAAATGTCAACCCCCCCAAAACTAGTAATGGAGCCTGCATTTCCTTTCTTTCAGCCTTGTGTGCAACTGTTTCATAATGATGACAACACCTACACTCCCCAGAGTGATGTTTTCCAACAAGATATAAGGAATAATTATGCAGAGTATGCCCAATTCTAAGTCGAGTCAATATAATTTCTTCCCTTCTTGTCTTACCCCATTCTCCCATCAATCCAACAGTTCTATGTATCCTGTAAAGGTCTTCCCCTTATGCCCATGATCCCACAGGTCTCGCCATAATCCCTGAATTCTTAACCCCACCAACGCTTTAGCTTCTGATTTGCTAAGTGAAAGTCTATATCCCCAGATGAAGTTTTAACAGCTTTTTAGGCCAATTAATCAACCTGCTCACTCCCCTCAATACCTCTATGTCCAGGAACCTATAAGAAGAAGACAAGGTTACCAATACTTTGAATATGAAATAAAGTTTGAAAAGATTCCAGTAAATTAGAACTACTGCGAGAATTACCTGTTTTAAGACTAGTCAAAACCGAAAAAGAATCTGAACAAATTATAACTTTGCAAGGACAGATTTCCTCCACCCACTGTAAGCCCAAAATGATGCCAACCAGTTCTGCATATACATTGATAAATAGATGGTAAGAAGTTTCTTTATTGCTACCTGTAATTCAGGCACAAAAACAGCCACTCCAACATTCCCCATTAAATTATCTTTTGATCTATCAGTAAAAACGGTTAATATATCACAGTAATTTTTCTTAACATAATAATGAATCAACAGAGTCTCAGGCATATCAGAATCCTTGGATTTCATTAAATCATGCAACCTAAAATCAACTAAAGCCATTGGAAATTACCATGTTGGGTGGGGTTACCAAAAAAGCTACAGTGGGACAGATTGCACAATCCAGCAAACCCGTTTTCTTAGTGTGATGAGAACCCAGCCATCCAAAACTAAAAACAATTTTCTTGTGATGTTCTCAACAGTCTTCCAAACATTTTTAACAGGGGTTCGTTCCTCTGCGCCCTCAAGTTAACGCAGTATGTTAACAACAACTACATCCTCCACAACTGTAAGGGTAATTTCAACCAGTAAAGCTGAAACAGGAGATGACATTACTGCACCACAATGCAGTCTTAAAGTCTGTGCTTGTATCATATCAAAACATTTTAAATTTGAAGATGAAGCTGATCCATAAACCACACAGCGATAATCAAGTACCAATCCATTTAAACAAATACATCTAGTCAACAGAGATTTCGTGTAGCACCCCAAGAATCTCTCCTGGGTATGAGGATAAACTACATCCGGCTGTGGAGCATTTGCTTTGGGTAATGAGGTTACATTAACCACAGCTCCCTCCAGGTCATCCTTAGGCAAGGTGTAGCACCTGTTAGCCTCCCTACAGTGAAGCTCCGGAATGCAGGCGGTGGATGAAGCAGAAGGTAAGTTGTGGGTAACACAATCAATGGTTCCTGCTTCTCAGACGCTGAGCAGTAGATCCTTTTAATAGGACAATGTTCAGGGTCACCCGTCTTGTAAAGACACTGCATCGGAAGCAAGCAAGGGGAAGCTACTTCTTGTATTTTATCCCTAGTACAACCATGGTTAATACACATACAAATGTAAAATTCAACAGCGTAAATGGCAGCCCACTTCCAAATAGTGCGGACACCTCACTGGGTACGGGATATCACGTAAACAGACAGGTGAGCCCGGACCGTCATACCACTACTGTCTGCAAGAACAAGAGACTGCGAATTGCCACTTGGAATGTTCGAACCCTGCACCAAGCTGGTGAGCTAGAAAATGTAAAATTAGAAATGAAGAGGCTAGAAGTCAGCATCCTAGGCCTAAGTGAAATAAGATGGAAAGGCACTGGAGTATCCCAATCAGACGACTACAGGGTGATATACTCTGGTGGAGGTAAACATGAAAAGGGTGTTGCAATCATCTTAGACAAAGAAATATCCAAGAGCCTGCTAGGATACTGGCATATCTCAGACAGAATGATGCTAATCAAACTAAAAGGACAACAGAACAACATCTCGATCATCCAAGTATATGCACCCACAATGGCAAGCTCAGAGGAAGAAATTGATGCCTTCTACCACTCCTTAGACAAAGCACTAGAAGAATGCAAATCCCAAGAAGCCATCGTAGTCATGGGCCACTTCAATGCAAAAGTTGATGAGGGAAGAGAAGACCATATTGTTGGAGACCAAGGATTGGGAGAAAGAAATGAAAGAGGAGAAAAGCTTATATCATGGTGTAAAACAAACAATCAGATAATCACCAACACTTGGTTTAAACAACATCCAAGAAGGAAATGGACATGGAGAAACCCAGATGGGAACAACAAAAATCAAATCAACTACATAACAATCAATAACAGATTCAAAAACTCAATAACTCAGTCTTAAAGCTACGCTGGAGCAGACTGTGGAAGCGACCACATACCAGTCATTTGCAAAATGAAAATAAAGATGAGAAAATTAAAGAAACCAAAAAGATCAGAACCACTGGATTATCAATAACTACAAAACAACCCTCACCTGAAAACACAATACACAGTCAAGGTGAAAAACCATTTTCAATTGCTGCAGGATGAAGGAGGCAAATCTTCCTGGGACATACTGAAGGAATCCATGGTTGTAGCTGCAAAAGAAACCATCCCACGAAAGGAATGGAAAAGTAAGAAGAAATGGATAACTGAAGATATAATACAATTGATGCAACAAAAACAGACCATCAAACTAAGAGTCAGAGAAGAATACAAACAACGTGTTAAGACAATAAAAAGAAAATGCAGAGAAGCTAAAGACAGGTGGCTAAATGAGAAATGCTCAGAGATAGAAATGCTACAAACCCATAACCCTGGAACAAAGTTGATGCACAATAAGATTAAAGAACTAACGGGGAAATTACCTTGCTCAGCAAGTGGATGCATCAACGCAAAAGATGGCAGCAAATTATGAACAAAGAGAAAATCCTAAACAGGTGGATAGAATATATAAAAGAACTTTTTGAAGACCGAAGAGGAGAAAAACCGAACATAAAGAAGAATCTTGAAGGACCTAGCATTCTAAAATCAGAAATTCGAGCAGCCGTAAATAAAACAAAACATAACAGAGCAACTGGTCCAGACAACATCGCTATTGAAATGATACTGGCCTTAGAAGATTTTGGAATAGAGAAAATAACAGAAATAGCAAATGAAATCTATGATCATGGGGAGATACCTGATGATTTAAGTAAATCAGTGTTCATCACACTTCCAAAGAAAGAGGGAGCAACAGAATGGGAGTTACATCGTACAATAAGCCTGATGAGCCACCTGGCAAAAATTATTCTCAGAGTAATCATGATGAGAGCAAGACGCTGTATAAAACCAAAAATCAGTAAAGAACAATGCGGCTTTGTGGAAAACACTGGAACCAGAAATGCAATTTTCATGCTACAGATGATCTGTGAACGAGCCATCCAGGTACAAAAAGACATCTACTTATGTTTCATTCACTATACAAAAGCTTTTGACACTGTCAGACAGCAAGGTCTTCTGGAAATGCTTCAAGATCTTGATATAGATGGGAAAGATATACGTTTCTTACGAAACTTATACTGGGACCAGACAGCATTCATCAGAATAGAAGGAGAAGTGAGTGAGTGTGTGAATATCATGAGAGGAGTCAGGCAAGGTTGTGTCTTTTCGCCAGACTTATTCAACCTGTATAGTGAAAATATCTTGAGAAGTATCAAAGACATCAAAGGATTCACAATTGGAGGCCATAATATAAATAACATCAGATATGCTGATGACATAGTACTAATAGCTGACTCAGAAACAAAACTTCAAGAACTACTCACTATAGTGGCAGCAGAAAGTAATCACAGAGGCCTCTCAATCAACACCAAGAAGACAGAAAGCATGGTCATCTCCAGAAAGACAAACATCCCATAATGTGTGATCAAGATAGGAAATACAAACATCAAACAAGTCAACAAATCCAGATATCTTGGCAGCCTAGTAACAAGTAATGGCAGGTGCGACACAAATATCAAATACAGAACAGCAATGGCGAAAGAAGCTTTCCAAAAATGAAGACCATATTAACAGACAGAAAGATGAGCACGTACACTAAAAACAGAATACTGCAGTGCTACATTTATTCTATCCTGACTTATGGAAGTGAATGCTGGACCATTTCTCCAGCAATGGAAAAGAGACCAGAAGCAGCTGAGTTATGGTTCTACAGGAGAACGTTAAAAATATCATGGACCACACACATATCAAGTGAAGAACTTCTCAGAAGAGCCCAAGCAGTTAGATCACTCATACCAACAATAAGAGAAAGACAACTCAGATTCCTAGGACACATCATGCGGAAAGATGAACTAAAAAAACTCATACTCTCTGGAAAGATTGAGGGGAGTAAACCTAGAGGAGGACCTCGGCTTATGTACATCAAAAGCATCGAGGAAATGGAAGTCATCCAAAAAATGAAGGATAGATCTATATGGAAAACCATGGTCACCAAGGTCCGCATCGGATATGGTACCTAGACAGACAGACAGACCCCAAGAATGCCCACATAGACACCTAAGGATATTTAATGCCCCTTATTGATATGGTGCTTCCAGTCAGCTTATTATCCATCCACCTGCCAAGAAATCTTATCACTGACACTTCTACAAGAGTTTGACTATATGATTTCAAATTAAGTGCAGATCTATTGATCCTCTTTGTAAAATATATAATGTGATTTAGCTAGCGAAAGCTTAAAACCCCATCTATTTGCCCACTGTTCGACCTTATTAATCACTAATTGCATCCTATATACAGTTAAATTGAATTTTTTTCCTCTGATCCATAAAGCTCCATCTGCAAAAAGTGATTTACTCACCCCAGTACCTATCTCAAAGAAAATATCATTAATCATAATATTAAACAATAAAAGGCTGCAAATACTGCCTTGTGGAGTCCCATTCTCTATCTCAAAGAAACCCCAATATACCTTTCCTACCCATACCTGCATAGACTGTCCAAATAAGAAACTCAGAAAAAAATTATATAGCCTTCCTCCCACTCCTAATTTTCTTAACTTAATCAAAAGACCCTCCAATATCAAAAAATACTGCTATTACAACTTCTTTATTTACCTGTGCTTTCGTAATATCATCTTCCAAACATAAAACTGAATCCAATGTCATTCTACCCTTCCAAAATCAGCTCTGATAAAATGCTATGTCACCTCTTTTTACCAAAGGATAACTCAACAACTCTATTACCATACATTCCAAAAATTTACACAAATGAGACATTAATGATATTGATCTATAACTAAAAGGATTCAACGAGGGTTTTCCAGGTTTTAGACTATGCACTACTATTGCCATTTTCCATGAGGAAGGAAGATGGCCTAAATTCCAAATATTCAAAAATTTTAATATTATCTTAAGAGAGCTGTCAGCCATATGTTTAAACGTACAATAACATTTATCATCCTTTCCGGGAGCTGTCTGACCGGTACTATTAATAGCTTTCATAAGCTCACACAAAGAAAACTCTACATCACTAATACTATCATTGCTATAGCTGGCTTCCAACATTTCAGGGTATTCACTTAGAACCCTATCCGTACATTGTTTAGCCTCTTCATTTAAATTATCTTGATTACGAATTGCAGCAAATGACCAAGCCAGAACTCAACCTTCTCTGTTTCAGTAACAATCATGTTATTTTCTGTAATCAGTATTGGAATGTTATTAGCCCTATGAATGTCCCCATTTTTTTAATCATTCCCCAAACATCTCCAAGTTTAAAACGCCTTCCAAAACTATGACACTGAGTTCTATCCTGGGAATAAACACACTGAGTAAGGCAGGTGCGATGATAGACTCAGGAAAAGGAGAAATAACATGGACTTCAAACGTGTGTGATCTGCACAGCAGCTAACATGGCCCACAGAGAGACATCAGCTCCAGGAAGAGACGGGAGACAGGGTGATCTGTTGCAATCATGTCTGGAGTTCCCAAGGGGAGGGGCCGAGCACAGTCAGGAGCTACTAGAAGGAGAGCAGCTTCCTGAGGTGATTACAGTGAAGGCTCACCAGAAAGGGGGTAGTAAGAAGCAGAAAGGGAACGAGTGGGCTGACGTCAGTGTGAGGAGGGCAGCGGGAGAACAAGAAGCAACAGAAGTTACAAGTGTACAGGAAGGAACTACAACTGCCGGTTTAGTAAGATTACATGGAGATGTGAAGGACCAAGCAAAACAACAGCAGCTCATTGCTGATCAGCGAGACCTGAAGGGAAGGAAGGTAGTCCTCCCACAGCCGGGTGACCAAGTCATGTGAAGATAGGACCACAGATGGTACTTTTCACAAATGACGCTCGTATCTGCGTGCAGACTCGGAGTGGCACCCAGTGGAAACACTGGACTCAGGTTTAAAGCTTACGACTGACCTGCTTGCTGCCCCCACAGGCAGAGCGGGAGATCAAGTGCACCCAGTAACCATGGATATACAGAGAACCTAAGAGATGACCACCAGCTGGCGACACCAAACCTGGCTACCGCTGATGGAAGCAAACCCATGGCCAATATGAAGGCAGAGAATACCAAGACAGCATGACAGAAAGCCGAGAATAGCATGTTAAAGTGTAATGGTAATGGTACTCTGTAATGAAGGCTGGTTCCTGAAGGTAGATGATTAGTTCTATAGCATAGAATAGAAAAGATATTGGGAAGATAGATGGGGAGGGATTTAAGTTACAGTAGAGACATCAGGTTCCACAACTTCGCTGGCATAGCAGACTGAGAAAGAGAAGAAATTGCACACAGCATCTGAAAGCATTCCACCCCAAGCCTGAATGGGGAGCGAATACAACTGAGCTGGGCCCTTTCAGTGGTTGGGCTAGCAGTCAGTGATTGGACAGTTCGAAGGGAGGGCCTACAGGGAGAGGTCCTTGCAGTCATTCAAATAGAGACCAAGCCCAACCCCTCCTGCATATCAGTGTGTGCCTGTACATTTACCTTGCTGGTGCCCCTGGAAAGAGAGGGTTTTAGCTAAGAGAGGCGAAAGGGTGAAGATAGAGAATGTGATCAAAACTACAATCGGCCAGCAGCAAAGCAGGTAACATGCATACGAATGACAAGTGACATTTCAGTCCCCCCCTCCCCCTCCCACTTTCAAATCTCTTACTAACTCTTCCTTCAGTTAGTCCTGACGAAGGGTCTCAGCCCCGAAACATTGACTGTACCTCTTCCTAGATATGCTGCCTGGCCTGCTGCGTTCACCAGCAACTTTGATGTGTATTGTTTCAGTCCTGCTGAAGGGTCTCGGCCTAAAAAGTTGACTGTACTCTTTTTCATAAGTGCTGCCTGCCCTGCTGAGTTCCTCCTACATTTTTGTGTGTTGCTTGGATTTCCAACATCTGCAGATTTTCTCTTGTTCATATCTACCAGTACTTCTCTCTAGTGACTTTGTTAGTTTAAGATAGAAATCCTATGTGAGATTTAAATATGTTTTAAGAGCACAGTGCCGAATTAAACATGTATCACTGTAATTAAATGAACTGTGGTTTAAACTACTTTGATAGCTGGTAGTATCTTCTCCTTGGGGATGTATCACACAAATAGTGAGTATTGGCAGCTAAACTCACTACCGAGAATAAAAACAGGGAATTAAACTAGTCTTTGAAGATTGGTAGTTACAGTATAATCATCCTTTAGAGTGAGCACTTGTGGCTATTTATATTGATAGGGCTTAAAGTCTTTATTTGAGTTTAAAGCACAATAGAACCGAGACAGGTCTGTTTGTGCTGTGTACCACAATGACTGCAATTGATAAAAGGTACTGACTAGAGCCAACAGCGATGTCCTTCAGCATTCACTGTCAATACACTAAGCATATTATCTACGTGTAGTCCCTCATTAATACCTGTTAGTATTTGTTGTCCTCTCCATATCACTCAACATGATAATCAGCAGAAGTGAAATTTACGAGATAGGCTGGATGTGGATATTCACAAACAAGAAGGAGTCTGCAGATGCTGGAAATCCAAGCACCACACACAACAGGCTGGAGGAACTCAGCAGGTCAGGCAGTATCTGTGGAAAAGAGTTAACAGTCGACACATCAGTGGGTCTCAGCCCAATACATTGACGGTTTACTCTCTTCCACAGATGCTGCCTGGCCTGCTGAGTTCCTCTAGCATGATGTGTGTGCTGGATGTGGACATTACCTATGACAACCCGATTGGCTTTCTGTGTTAAAATAGGAGGCATTCATCGTTCTTTCTTCAGCTCCTTCTGTACTTTTCTCACTTGACTATTAAGTGCACCCAGCTCACAAGGCATTATTTATATGTCTACTTCATCCTGAACTAGTAAGGTAGTTATTAGCCCTAAGGTATTAAATGAGAAGGAATTGACACAAATTTGGTATAAGAGCAAAGTTAATGCATTGCCACTCATTTCAGCATTTTCCCTTTGTTTACTGTACCTCTCTTGTGCCACGAGTTATTGCTGGCAGGGGTCACTGTGTGCTTACTTAATTATATTGGCTTTCAACTCCAGAAGCAATCAATGCAAGGTCTGCTACCTCTGTGCTGGAGGTTTCCATTCAATAAAATGACTCCCCTACACCATTTGGAAACAATCAGTCCACGTAACTTGCAGATTGGAAAGCAAGCAGAAAGTGCTGAAGTTAGGTAAGTCCTCATTGCATTTCAAAGAGGCCCACCCTTCCAATGCTCTTCACAATTAATAATCTGATCTCTCTCTCTCTCCTCCCTCACTCTCTCTCTTTCTCTCTCCTCCCTCTCTCTCTCTCCCCTCCCTCTCTCTCTCCTCCCCCTCTCTCTCTCCTCCCTCACTCTCTTTCTCTCTCCTCTCTCTCTCTCTGTGATTGGTGAGTTGAAACTTGGAAACACAATGTAAGATTGATGCACAGAAGGAATTCAGTTCCTACATAGTGTCCTAGCTCTAGTCCAATTCATTTCTCCGCTGTCTCACTGCAGCCTCTGAGACTGAACTAAACATAGCTTTCACTCAGCGATATCCAGAGACCCGACTTGATCCTCCTGCCTCTGAGGCACCAACCTTAACCAATCAAGCGGGTGTCTTTCATCTCCCATGAATGAGTCTGAACATGCCACTTGAAGGGAACCACTCAACATGGTAAACCAGACGGAGATACCAAGAGCCAATGCAATTCCCCTGCCCTGTGCATGTCCGACCAGAAAGCAACAAGCAGGTAGTGGCCCTTGGGTTTGGCAAGTGCTAATCAAAGAAACTAACAGCCCAACACTACTCAGCTGTGAACAGGGCTGCCCCTCAAATCCAGTGATTATGATTTTTAAATGTTACCATCAACTGCCAAATTTTGTCAGTCGTAATGTTTTCTATAGTATTGTTTTTTTTTAAATTTCAAGACATTTGTGCCAAATTGGTTAAAGATGAGCATAAATGGGAATAATTGCTGCATCTGTATGCCTCAAACAGTAACTCACTCAAAGGCCTTTACATTTCTGATGGGCATCATCATTCAGGTATGTCTCTTGTCTGTATGTATTTTTTTTTCTTTCTATGCCCTCTAATAAGATTTGTTTACCAGTACAGAACAGGAACAGACACTTCAGCCCACGATGTCCATCCCCGTCATGATGCCAGCTGAAACTTATTCTATCCCAGCTCATGTGCCAGTCTAAATGCTTTTTAAACACTGTTTCCACCTCTTCCCCTGGGAGTACATCCCAGCCAGCCTCCTCACCATTAGAATCAGAATCAGATTTAATATCTCTGACATGTATCATGAAAGTTGCTGGTGAACGCAGCAGGCCAGGCAGCATCTCTAGGAAGAGGTACAGTCGACGTTTCGGCCCCAAGGGTCTCGGCCCGAAACGTTGACTGTACCTCTTCCTAGAGATGCTGCCTGGCCTGCTGCGTTCACCAGCAACTTTGATGTGTGTTAATTGAATTTCTAGCATCTGCAGAATTCCTCGTGTTTATGTATCATGAAATTTGTTGTTTTGTGACACGAGGGAAGCGTAATACATAAAAATGCTATGTTACAATAAGAAATATAAGTAGTGCAACAAGACAGCAAAAAGAGTGAGGTAATATTCATGGGCGGGTTCATTGACCACTCAGAAATCTGATGGCAGAGGGGAAGAAGCTGTTCCTAAGTCATTGAGTGTGTGTCGACAGGCTCCTGTGGGTCTTCCCCTCTCTGATAGGGTTAATAAGAAGAGAGCATGTCCTAGCTAACGGGACTCCTTAATGATGGATGCCGACTTTTCGAGGCATTGCCTTCCTAAGATGTCCTCAATGCTGGGGAGGCGCGTGGCCATGATGAAGTGGCTGAGCTTGCAACCCTCCACAACTTTTTCTGATCCTGTGCAGTGGCCCCTCCATGCCAGACAGTGATGCAACCAGTCAGAATCCTCTCCACGGTGTGTCTGTAGAAATTTGCTCGACATACAGTACCAAATCCCCTCAAGTTCCAAATGAAATTTAGCCGCTGGCATGCCTTGTTTGTAATTGCTTCAACGCTTGTTTCGAGGACATCTTTACCCAGTGATACCTCAAGAAGGCAGCACCTATCATGAAGGGCTTTCACCATTCAGGGACGCGTTTCCCATTACTACCATCAGCGAGGAGGTACAGGAGCCTGAAGGTGCAGACCCAGCCTTTCAGAAATAGCCTCCTTACCTCCACCCTCAGATTTCTGAATGGTCCATGAACTCATAAACACTACCTCACTATTTCACTCACTTTCTACTCTCTCTCTCTATATATAATGTAACTTGAAGTAATTTTATGTGATGCACTGTACTACTGCTGCCAAACAACAAATTGCATAACACATATCAGAGATAATAAACCTGATTCTGATTCTGATTCACCTCGAGATCCCTCAGTGCAACAGTCCAAAGGGTCTTGCCACTTATTATATATTCTTGTCTTAGATCTTCCACGGTCCAACACTTCAAACTTGTCTTTATAAATTCCATATGCCTCTTGTCTACCCACATTTCCAACTCATCTACAGTATACACTGTTGAAACCTCTGACAGCCTTCCCAATGTCCACAGCTCAGCCAAGGTTTGTGTCATTTTTGATGTCGGGTGTAAAGGATGTGTCCAAATGTTTTAGTGTCATCCCTGCGCAGCCTTGAAGATAGCCAATTATGGATGTTAGACAGTGTAGATGTAAATACATAGAGCTCAGTACTTGGAGAAGGATCCAAAGTGAAGGGCATTTTTTGCTGAATCAGTCCCTCCTAAAAGTCTGGCCTTCCTGGAACAGATTTCTGTCCAAGGGCCAAGAGGAAGGTATGCTAAGGAGTATTCTGGAGTTCTGTGAATAACACAGATATTAATTCAAATAAGAACCAGGCTTCAGTTCCTATTGTAGAAGTAAACAAAATCAGGAACCTTGCAATTAACCTTGTATTCTTTGTAAATTGCAAGCGGTAAATTGAAGTTAAAAGCTTAGGCTGCTCCACAGACTAAGAGATTGCATATGCAATAGCCAATCATTAAAATAATGGGATTGTGTTCATTTGTTTGCATCAAATGAGGTAACATGGATAAGTTATTTGCACCATTGTGACTTGAGTGCAAGATGGCAGACCAGACGGATGTTGTCATTTAGCATTTCAAACATAATCACAGGTATAGGAAATCAATAGTTTTTGTGTACTCAAGGACAGCCCTAACAACATTCATTTCATGTGCCTGGTTTTCTGTTAAAAGGTTTTAGAATATTTGGTTTAATTAATTTCTCCCAAAGGCGTTTGGATCTTCGGAGATGTCTTATTGATTACAATGTGTTTCCACTTAAAGGAACCATTTGTCAACAAAAGTATTGAAGTAAACAATGTCATTGGAACTATTGAAAATGTATTAAATCAGCTGCTGTCACCTTGATCTTAAGGGTATTAAAATGTGATGTACCATTGGGTTTGTGAGCCTTTACCAAGAGTGTCTCCAGAATGATGCTTTCTTGAAGTGCTATATAATGACTTCTGTATTGCCAACTTCAGTCTCTCCAGTGACTCGGTTCATGGACCATTCAGAGGTAAAATAATAGAAAAGTACAGCACAGAAACAGGCCCTTTGGCCTATCTAGTCCATGCCAAACCACTTAAACTGCCTACTCCCATCGACCAGCACCAGGACCATAGCCCTCCAGACACCTACCATCCATGTACTTAAATGTTGAAATCCAGCTTGCGTGCACATCTGCACTGGTAGCTCATTCCACATTATCACAACCCTTTGAATGAAGAAATTTCATGAACCCCTTAAACTTCTCTCCTTTCACCTTAACACACAGCCTGTAGTTGAGGTCCCACCCAACCTCAGTGGAAAAAGCCTGCTTGCATTTATCTCTCATAATTTTGTACACCTCTATCAAATCTCCCCTCAATCTTCTACAATCCAAAGAATAAAGTCCTCATCTATTCAATCTTTCCTTATAACTCAGGTCCTCCAGTCCTGGCTACATCCTTGTAAATTTTCTTTGCACTCTTTCAAACTTACTTACATCTTTCCTGTAGGTTGATGACCAAACTGCACATAATATTCCAAATTAGGCCTCACCAATGTCTCGTATAACTTCAACATAACATTTCCTGTACAGTACTCATTACTTTGATTTATGAAGGCCAATGAGCCAAATGCTTTTCTTAAGACTCTATATACCTGTGATGACTCCTTCAACGAATTATGGACCTATATTCCTAGATTCCTTTGTTCTACTGCGCTCCTCAGTGCCCTCCTTTTCACTGTGTAAGACCTACCCTGGTTGGTCCTACCAAAGTGCAACACCTCACACTTGTCTGCATTAACTTCCATCTGCCAGTTTTCAGCCCATTTTTCCAGCTGGCCTAGTGTCGTGAGGTGCTAGAAGCTCTGATAGTCTTCCTCACTGTCCACTATACCCCCAATTTTTGTGTTATCTGCAAATTTGCTGATCCAGGTCACCACATTATCATCCAATATTATTGATACAGATGACAAACAACAATGGATCCCTGTGGCACTCCACTAGTCACAGGCCTCAAGTCAGAGAGGCAACCATCTACTACCACTCTCTGGCTCTCCCACAAAGCCAATGTCTAAATCAATATATTACCTCATTTGAATGCCGAGCAACTGAGCCTTCTTGACCAACATCCCATGTGAGACCTTGTCAAGTGCCTTGTTGTTGACAACATCCAATGCCTTGCCTTCATCCACTTTCCTGGTAACCTCCTCGAAAAACTCTATAGGATTGATTAGACACAACCTACCATGCATGGAGCTACGCTGACTATTCCTAATCAGCCCATGTCTACCCAAGTACACATTTATCTGGTCCTGTAGAACACTATGCAATAACGTTCCCACTACTGATGTCAGGTTCTGCAGTCTATCATTTTCTGGTTTATTTTCAGAGCCTTTCTTTCACAGCAGAATGACATTAGCTATCCCCCAATCCTCTGGCACCTCACTTGATGCTAAGGCTGATTTAAATATCTCTGCTAGGGCCCCAGCAATTTCTGCATTTGCCTCCCACAGGGTCTGAGGGAACACCTTGTCAGGCCCTGGGGAAATAGCCACCCTGATGTGCCTCAAGACAGCAAACACCTCCTCCTCTGTAATCTGTATACGGTCAATGAAGTCAAAGCCACTTTGCCTAACAGCTATAGACATTGTTTCCATCTTCTCAGTAAATACAGATACAAAAAATTCATTTAAGATCTCCCCCATTTCTTCTGGCTCCACACATGGATTACCATTCTGATCTTCCAGAAGACCAATTCTGTCCCTTACAATCCTTTTCGCTCTTAATATATCTGTAGAATCTCTTAGGATTCTCCTTCATCTTGTCTGCTAGCTAGGGCAACCTCATGCCTTCTTTTAGCCTTCCTGATTTCTTTCTTAAGTGTTCTCCTTATATTCATAAGCACCTCATTTGTTCCTACCTGCCTATATCTGCTATGCACCTCCTTTTTTCCCTTAACCAGGTCCTCAATATCTCTTGAAAACCTAGGTTCCCTAAACCTTTTATGTTTATCTTTCATTCTGACAGACACATACAAACCTTGTACTCTCAAGATTTCACCTTGAAGGCCTCCTATGTACCAAGTACACCTTTGCCAGAAAACAGCCTGTCCCAGTCCACTCTTGCCAGATCTTTTCTGATACCGTCAAAATTGGCCTTTCTCCAAATTTTAGAATCTCAATCTGAGGACCAGACCTTTTTTCCCCTCTGTATTTACTTTGAAACTAATAGCATTATGATCACCAGATGCAAAGTGTCCCCTGCCCTGTCTCAATCTCTAACAGCAGGTCAAGTATCGCACACTCTCTTGATGGGACTTCTACTTACTGATTAAGGAAAGTTTCCTGAACATATTTGACAAACTATATCTCATCCGATCCTTTTAAACTGGGTGTCCCAGTTTAAGTTGGGAAAGTTAAAATCACCTATTATATCAACCTTAAGTTTCTTGCAACAGTCTGCAATCTCTATAAATTTGTTCCTGTTAATCCCTCGGACTGTTGGGCGGTCTGTAATATAGCCCATTAATGTGGTCATTCCTTTATTATTCATCAGTTCCTCCCATCACGCCTCACTGGAACAGTTCTTCAGTCTGTCCTGACTAATAGTGCCGTGACATTTTCCCTGACTAGTATTGCCACCCCGCTTCCTTCAACCCCTTGCACCCAGTCACGTCTAAAACAATGGGACCCCAGAATATTGAGCTGCTAAGTCTCACCAATAGCTACAAAATCATAATTCCATGTGTTGATCCATGCCCTGAGCTCATCTGTCTTTCCTGCGATACTTCTTGTACTGAAATATATGCAGCTCTGGACATTATTCACACCATGCTCAACAATTTGATTCCTGACTTTGTCTGATGTATTAACAACATGTCTCCACAACCTCTCAACTATCTATTCTGGCACTCTGGTTCCCGTCCCCTACAACTCTAGTTTAAACCCCACTGTGCAGCACTAGCAAACCTTCCCACTATGATAGTAGTCCCCCTCCAATTCAGGTGCAAACCGTCTCTTCTGTACAGGTCCCACCTTCCCTGGAAGTGCCCAATGATCCAGTAATCTGACGTCCTCCCTCCTACATCAACTCCTTAGCCACATGTTAAACTGTATAATCTTCCTCTTTTTGGCCTCACTAGCATGTGGCCCAAGTAGCAATCCTGAGATCACAGCCCTGGAGATCCAGCTCTTTAACCTAGCACCTAATTCCCTGAATTCCCAATGCAGAACCTCGTCACCCATCCTACCCATGTCATTGGTACCTACATGAACCATGACTTCTGGCTGTTTATTCTCCCACTTAAGAATGATGAGGACTCGAACCGAGATGTCCCGGACCCTGGCACCTGGGGGGTGTTGTACCATCTGGGAATCTTGTTCTTGTCCACATCGCCTCCCTTCTGTTCCCCTAGCCAGCAAATCCCCTATCACCACAGCTCGCCTCTTCTCCTCCCTTCCCTCTGAGTCACAGAGCCAGACTCAGTTGCTGAGTCACTTTCCTCTGCTAGGTCATGCCCCCTCCTGCAACAATAAACAAAGTGGTATATCCATTGTTCAGGGGGTTGGCCACAGAGGTACTCTGCACTGGCTGTTTAACCCTTTTCTCCTTCTTGATGGTCACCCATTTTCCTGTGTCCTGCAACTTGGGTGTAACTACCTCTCTATTTGTCCTATCTACCACCCCCTCAGCCTTCAAAATGATCTGGAGTTCATCCAGTTCCAGCTCCAAATTTTTAAAGTGGAGTGTGAGAAGCTGCAGCTGAATGCACTTCTTGCAGGCGTAGTTGTCCGGGACTCTGGGGGTCTCTGACCACTAAATCGGATGGCGGAGGGGAAGAAGCTACTCCTAAAAACATTGAGTGCGGGTTTTCATGCTTCTATATTTCCTCCCTGATGCTAGTAATGAGAAGAGAGTATGTCCCAGATGGTGAGGGTCTTTAATGATGGATGCTGCATTTGCTCCACTACTTGAAGATGTCCTTAATGATGGCATGAGTGATGGAGCTGCCTGATCTAGAACCCTCTGCAGCCTCATTCAATCCCGCACATTGCAGCCCCCTTAGAAGATGGTAATGCAACCCATCAGAATGCTCTCCACAGCACATTTGTAGAAATTTGGAAGAATCTTTGGTGACTACCAAATCCCCTCAAACTCCTAATGAAACAGAGCTGCTGCATGCCTTTTCATGGCCTGGTGTGTGTTCTCCTGACTTCCCTTTCCTGAGGTCCATAATCAACTCCTTGGTCTTGCCAACATTGAGCACGCAGTTGTTATTGCAACACCACTCAACCAGTCAATCTGTCTCGCTCCTCTATGCCTCCTCATCACATCAAGTGTGCTTTAGTAAGATGATTCTAATTCTTCTGAACTCCTGGTGGTTATGTACCCAATTTACTTAATCTCTCTCCTAGCATAACAACTCACCAAGCCAAAAACTTGTTGAACTTTGGTTGCTCTCTTTCATGAATATATTCTTCCCTCGATTGGAATTATACACAATTTTAAGTTCATTATCAGCTGGCCTTTTACAATTGTAGTGGGATGTCTTTTGAACTCAGATAAAGACTGAAACACTCTTAATCACTTGCTGTTCCTCACAGTAGCTTGCAAAGATTCGTGAATGATACCCAGCTCCTTCCTAACACCAGCATCTTTTAACCTTCAACATTTAATAAAAGAACCTCTGTTTGTCAAGATCTTTTTCGCTCAAGCACGTGGCACTACAGTTTTTCATGTTATATTTCATCTACCATGTTTTTCCCCCATTCGACTTAATTTGTCAATAACTCCTTGAAGCCTCCCCATATCCTTGCCAGAAATGCAGCAGCTTTACATCAGTAGTAACATTGAATAGGTTGCACATGGTCCCTCCTTCATTAGCATAGATTGCGAACAGCAGGGGTCCAGCATTAATCCCTGTGGCATTCCATTTGTCACAGTCTCACAACCCAAACATGACCCATTTATTCCTTTTCTATTTTCTGCCCAAATCACACCAGTACTTTACCCTCAGTCTAATCTGCTGCAATTTTGTTCAATAACCTCGTATATTGCATCCTATTGAAGGCCTTCAGAAAGTCCATTCTGCAAGTTCCCACCTCAGAAAAAACAAATTTGTCAAACACGTTTTTTCTTCCATAAATCCATGTTGACCTTAATCAATCCTATCAACCCTTCTTTCTTTCCCAGGGTGAGGTTACTGTTTCTTTAGTATCCGTTTTGGTATTTTCCACAGTACTGATGTCAGGCTGACTGCTCAAATGCTTTCTTTTGTATCACGAGATTGTAGGGTAATGAAATGTGTGGAAACATGGGCTAATTCACAACCATCATCAACATTAAGTTGGGATTCACTTTAAGAGGTTGACGCAATTACATGAAGTTTTTACTGTGCTTTTTGCTTTATGTTCTATGTGTAGTTGACAATAAAGGAATTGTTACATTTTTGCTTAATCATAAAATGCCTCTGCTGTTTTATTTACAAAAACCTACAGGATTACATTTACCTTCTAGTCCGTGGGAACCAAACTAGAACCTATGGAATTTTGGGAATTGACATATAGTATGTCAACTAACTCCATAGCCACCTCTTTCAAAACCTGGGCATGCAGATTGTCCTGAGGATTTATTGCCATTCACTCCTCCCTATCTATTTTTTCACTAAAGTTAATTGCTTCCATTGGCACGTCATCAGCAAGGTTATCCTTAGTTATCTGGATAGTGGTCTGGAACCACCTTTCTCAACTGCCACACTGTCTTGTTATAGATTGTGTTCTGAAAGGACAGCTGTTACTGTACCTTGCTGTAAGTTGTGGGTCTGGTTTAGAAAATTAATTAGGTGCTCGAACTGAGGCTGGGGAGAATGCATACGTGCTCTAATTGGGAGGAAGTGATAGCAATCTGTGTTGGGAGGAGGCCTCATTTATTCACTGTACTGAGTAATTACTTAAATAATACACTCAGTGGCCACTTTATTAGGTACATCTGCTCCTTACTGCAAATATCTAATCAGTCCATCATGTGGCAGCGATTCAGTGCATAAAAGCAAGCTGACATGGTCAAGCCTTTTAGTTATTGTTCAGACTAAACATTAGAATGGGAGAAAGAAATATGATTTAAGTGACTTTAACTGTGGTATGATTGTTGGTGCCAGATGGGGTAAATTGAATATCTCTGAAACTGCTGTTCTCCTGGGATTTTTTCACACAGCGGGTTTACAGAGAATGGTAGGAAAAACAAAAAAATAACATCCAGTGGGCAGCAGTGCTGTGGGTGAAAGTGCCTTGTTGAAGGAGGTCAGACTAGCTCAAGCTGACAGGAAGGTCACGGTTACAAGAGTGATGTGCATCTCTAAATGCACAACATGTTGGACCTTGAAATGGATGGGCTACAGCAGCAGATGACCACACCAGGTTCCACTCCTGTACCGAGTGTATGTCGGATATCAAAATATTCAGTGCCTTTGGGACAAATTGATTACATGAATGGGCAAAATTGAGGCAGAAACTTCTCAACATTCAAAATGTGAGGTAATCAATCTTAGTAAATAAAAAGTCAGATGCAAGTATAAAACAGATGGTGAGCAAACAGATGGGCATCGGTACAAAGTGCTCCGGGATACAAAAACAATCCAAATACTGAAAGAGTGATTGCATCTGTAACTTAAATGTTAATTTTTTGCCAAACAGCTGTGGGAAATCCTGGGTAGACTACACATGAAGCCCAGTCTATGGTTAATTACTAATTAGTTTATTATTGTCTCAGGTTCTGAGATACAGTGAAAAAATGTTGTTTTGTATGCCTTCCATACAGATAATTTCAAAACACTACTTTGAGGGTGTAGAAGGGGAAAAACAAAAAATAGAATGCAGAATATGATGTTACATTTCAGAGAAAATGCTTTGCAGGTACAGTAAGGTGCAACGGCCATGTAGGTCGTAAGCCCAAGAGTTCACCTTTATCATAGATCAGCTCCTTTCAAGAGTCTTGCAACGGTGGGATAGAAGCTGCTCTTCGGCTTGAGGGTATGTGTTTTCAAGTTCTTGTGTCTTCTGTTTGATGGAAGGGGAGAGAAGGTAACACACATCTTGGGGACGTTGTGTTGGAACTGGAAAGTGTATCAGTTAGTGCAAGACGTTACAGTGCCAGTGATTACCAAATTGAGGTTCAATTCCCACCGCTGCCTGTCAGGTGTTTGTACGTTCTCCCTGTAATCACATAGGATTCCTCCAGGTGCTCCGATTTCCTCCCGTATTCCAAAGGCGTATATGGTGAGGGTTCGTGAGTTGTGGAGATGTTATGCTGGCACAAGAAGCATAGCGACGCATGCCAGCATCATTCTTGCTGATTTATTTTAACAAAATGATGCATTTCACTGTATGTTTCAATGTAAGACCATAAGATATAGGAGCAGAAGCGGGCCATTCGGCCCATTGAGTCTGCTCTGCCATTCAATCATGGGCTGATCTAAGTGTTCCAGTCATCCCCACTCTTCTCCCCATACCCTTTGGTGCATTGGCTAATCAAGAACCTATTTATCTCTGCCTTAAATACACCTGATGACTTGGACTCCGCAGCCGCTCATGGCAACAAATTCCCACAGATTTACCATCCGATGACTAAAGTAATCTCTCCGCACCTCTGTTCTAAATGGAAGCCCTTCAATTCTGAAGTCGTGCCCTCTTGTCCTAGAATCCCCTATCATGGGAAATAACTTTGCCATATCTAATCTGCTCAGGCCTTTTAACATTCACAATGTTTCTGTGGGATCCCCACTCATTCTCCCAAACTCCAGGTAATACAGCCCAAGAGCTTCCAGAAGTTCCTTATACAGTAACCCTTTAATTCCTGGAATCATTTTCATGAATCTTCTCTGAATCCTTTCCAATAAGGAACCCAAAACTCCATGTGTGGTCTCATGAGTGCATTATAGAGCCTCAACATCACAGCCCTACTCATATTCTATACCTCTAGAAATGAATGCCAACATTGCATTCGCCTTTTTCACCACTGACTCAACCTAGAGGTTAAACTTTAGGGTATCCTGCACCAGGACTCCCAAGTCCCTTTACATCTCTGTATTTTGAATTCTCTCCTCATCTAAATAATTGTCTGCCCATTTATTCCTTCCACCAAAGTGCATGACCATACACTTTCCAACATTGTATTTCATTTGCCACTTCTTTGCCCATTCCCCTACACTATCTAAGGCTCTCTGCAGGCACTCTGTTTCCTCAACACTACCTGCTCCTCCACCTATCTTTGTATCACCGGCAAATTTAGCCTCAAATCCATTAATCCCATAGTCCAAATCATTGGCATACATTGTAAAAAGCAGCAGTCCCAACACTGACCCCTGTGGAACTCCATTGGTAACGAGAAGCCAGCCAGAATAGGATCCTTTTATTCCCACTCTGTTTTCTACCGATCAGCCAATGCTTCACCCATGCTAGTAACTCCCCTGTAATTCCATGAGATCTTATCTTGCTAAGCAGCCTCACGTGCGGCACCTTGTCAAAGGCTTCTGAAAATCCAAGTTCACCACATCCACTGCATCTCCTTTATCTACCCTGCTTGTAATTTCCTCATTAATTGCACTAGGTTTGTCAGGCAGGATCTTTCTTTCAGGAAACCATGCTGGCCTTGGCCTATCTTGTCATGTGCCTCCAGGTACTCCGTAATCTCATCCCTAACAATCGATTCCAACAACTTCCCAACCATTGATGTCAGGCTAACATGTCTATAGTTTCCTTTCTGCTGCCTCCCACGCTTCTTAAATAGTGGAGTAACATTTGCAATTTTCCAGTCATCCAGTGCAATGCCAGAATCTATCTATTCTTGAAAGGTCATTGTTAATGCCTCTGCAATCTCTCCAGCTACTTCCTTCAGAACCAAAGGGTGCATTCCATCAGATCCAGGAGATTTATCCACCCTCAGACCATTAAACTCCTGAGCACCTTATCAGTCGTAATTTTCACTGCACATACTTCACTTCCCTGACACTCTTGAATGTCCAGTACACTGCAGATGTCTTCTGCTGTGGACTGATTCAAAATACCGATTCAGTTCCTCTGCCATCTCTGTCGTCTCTCTTTACAATATCTCCAGCATCATTTTTTATTGGTCATATATCTACCCTCGGCTCTATTTTACCCTTTATATACTTAAAAAAGCTTTTAGTATCTTCTTTGATATTAGTCGCTATCTTCCTTTCATAATTCATCTTTTCCTTCCTAATGACCTTCTTAGATTCCTTCTGCAAGTTTTTAAAAGCTCCCCAATCCTCTATCTTCCAACTAGCCCTGACTTCTTTGTATACCCTCTCTTTTGTTTTTATTTTGGCTCTGACTTCACTTGTCAGCCATGGTAGTGTCCTTCTTCCCTTTAAAATTTCTTCTTATTTGGAATATATCTGTCTTGCACTTCCTTATTTTTCACAGAAACTCCAGCCATTGCTGCTCTGCTGTCCTTCCTGCTAGTGTCCTTTCCGGTCAACTTTGGCCAATTTCCCCCTCATGCCATGGTAATTCCCTTTATTCCACTGAAATACCGACACATTGGAATTTAGTTTCTTCGTAACAAATTTCAAAGTGAACCCGATCATATTGTGATCACTGTTCCCTTAGGGTTCCTTAGCCTTAAGCTCTCTTATCACCTCTGGATCATTGCACAACACCCAATCCAGCACAGCCGATCCCCTAGTGGGCTCAACAACAAACAAACTAAAAAGCCATCCCTTAGACATTCCACAAATTCTCTCTCTTCAGGTCCAATACTGACCTGGTTTTCCCAATCCACTTTCATGTTAAAATCTCCAATAATTATCATGACCTTGCCTTTCTGACATGCCTTTTCTATCTCCTGCTATAATTTGTAATCCACATCCCGGCTGCTGTTTGGAGGCCTGTATACAACTGCCATTAGGGTCCTTTTACCCTTGCCATTTCTTAACTCAACCCATAGAGACTCTACACCTTATAATCCTATGTCATCTCCTTCTAATGATTTAGTATTATTTCTTATACACAGGGCCACACTCTGCCTCCTAACCTATCTTTCCGATACACCGTACTGTATATCCTTGGATGTTCAGCTCCTGATGGCAGCCATCCTTTAGCCAAGTTTTAGAGCTGGCCACAATGTCATACTTGCCAATCTGTAGCTGAATTTCAGGAATGTCCATTTTATTCCTTATGCTACATGCGTACAAATACAACACTTTCAGTCCAGTATTTGTTGGTTTCTGTTTTAACTCCACTATACTTGCCCTGTAACTCATCCCACTGGCTTTGATTATGCCTCATTTCCTGCCTATCCTTTCTATCATCTCTGTTGCATGCTATCTTTGATTTATTTCTGTTTCCCCTTCTTCAGCCCTATCACTCTGGTTCCCATCCCCCTGCCAAAATAGTTTAAACCCTTCCTAACAGCTCTATTAAAACTGCCTGTTAGGATATTGGACCCTTTGGGTTCAGGTGTAACCCATCCTTTTTGTACAGGTCGTACCTCCCCCAGAAAATGCCCCAATGATCCAGGGATATGAACCCTGTCCCCTACACCAGTCTCTCAGCCACACATTAATATGCCTGAAAATGCTATTCTTGCGCTTATTAGCATGTGGCACAGGCAGCAACCTTGGGATTATTACCCTGGATGTCTTGCTTTTCAGCTTCCTACCTAACTCCCTGAATTCCCTCTTCAGGACCTCCTCCCTTTTTCTACCTATGTCATTGGTACCAAAGTGTACAAAGACTTCTGGCTGTTCACTCTCTCCCTTCAGAATACTCTGCACCTGATCTGAGACATCCCGTACCCTGGCACCTGGGAGTCAACACACCATGCGGGTATCTCTATCAGGCTGACGGAAACTCCTGTCTGTTCCCCTCATTATGGAATCCCCTATGACTACCTGATTCCTGAATGTCCTCTTTCCCTTCTGCACCAGGGAACCAGGCTCAATGCCAGAGACCCGATCGCCATGGTTGTCCTCTGTCAAGTCATCCCCCCACAACAGCATCCAAAACGAGATAACAATTACTGAGGGGACAAAGAAAGCTAATCTTTACAATCTGTCTTTAAAATGCTACAGAGAACCACTAGATTATTGTCAAGACTTCATGGGTTAAATTATGTGTTAAGATTATGTAAACCAAGTTTGTAGACTCTGAAGTATTGTTGGAAACCACTGTTCTTAAAATAATACTACTTATAAGAGTCATACTTTTTAACAAACTCATGTATTTTTCACAGTATGTGGTGGTCCATCCCCACTCACTGGCAGAAAGCGGTATAGCAGCTAAACTAACGGTTTATCACCTTCACACATAAAAGTTGCTGGTGAACGCAGCAGGCCAGGCAGCATCTCTAGGAAGAGGTGCAATCGACGTTTCAGGCCAAGACCCTTCGTCAGGACCTTTCTCATTTTTCTATGGCCAAGTATTAGCACATTACCCATGTGATAAAATTGTTTTAATTATGTAGCCTTTTAACTTGTTTATTCCTATCTAGGGAATTTCTTAGCTTCTCTATAAAAGTGATGGATTTTTCAGAAGTGCCATCTTTGTTTCTTTTTTTTTGTCTTCACATTCTTAGCATTGTTTCTCAGCTCTTTATTTAGTTTGCTTAGTATTTGTATGTTGTTTGTACTTTAAAATGAACTGAAATTTGAGAACTAAGACTGCTTATCATTCCTGATTCCTGGAAGAACCAAAAGGATGAGAAAGTAAACAGAGATTTAACAGTAAAGGGGGAAAGGCTTATTTTAACGGTGCTTCTCGGGAATGTTGATGGAATTTAGGATGTTATATACAGAGTGATGCAATTCAATTAGGGTTAGAAAACACCTTTCACAGAGCATCCAAAAAATAACAGATGATCTCTCAATTATTCAAATTAAGCCGCAAATATTAAATAATTCCCTTGTCATCAGACTTAGAATCTCTGCTTAAGCATAGCCAAACACAAAGTCCTGAACTTACTCATCCAAAGTCAGCACCATATCTGAGAGTAGCTGCAGAGGGTTGTAAATTTAGTTGGCTCCATCTTGGGTACTAGCCTACAAAGTACCCAGGACGTCT
The DNA here is from genome assembly GCF_030028105.1 of Mobula birostris. NCBI lineage: Eukaryota > Metazoa > Chordata > Chondrichthyes > Myliobatiformes > Myliobatidae > Mobula > Mobula birostris. The sequence continues at coordinate 40,253,347 of NC_092388.1, read as the reverse complement.
TCAAGGAGTGGTGTCTCAGAAAGGCAGCATCCATTATTAAGGACCTCCAGCACCCAGGGCATGCCCCTTTCTCACTGTTACCATCAGGTAGGAGGTACAGAAGCCTGAAGGAACACACTCAGCATTCAAAACAGCTTCTTCCCCTCTGCCATCCGATTCCTAAATGGAGATTGAACCCATGAACACTACCTCACTTTTTTTAATATATATTATTTCTGTTTTTGCACTATTTTTAATCTATTCAATATATGTATACTGTAATTGATTGATTGATTTATTATTAATTTTTTTTCTTCTTCTGTATTATTTATTGCATTGAACTGCTGCTGCTAAGATAACACATTTCATGACATATGCCAGTGATAATAAACCTGATTCTGATTTTGATATCTTTCCTCCTGGGACCAATCCTTGTGAGATCTGATGACAGAGGTGGGTCTTGTTGAAATCCTCACTGTTTCTGTTGAGGAATCCATTCTTGAAACCTGCTTCACAGCAGACGACACAGGATTCATAAACCCATTGATTTCTAGCTGTGGGAAAGAAAAACATTGGGAAAATAAAAGCAGCACACATACAATGCTGAAGGAACTCAGCAATCAGGCAACATCCAATATCTTGGGCTGAGACCCTTCTTCAGGACTGAGAAGGAAGGGGGAAGATACTAAAATAAAAAGGTAGGGGCAGGGAAAGGAGGCTAGCTGGAAGGTGGTAGGTAAAGGCAGGTGGGTGGCAAAGATTCTGGAGAGGAAGGATTCCGATAGGAGAGGAGAGTGGACCACAGGAGAAAGGGAAGAAGGAGGGGACCCAGAGAGAAGTGATAGGCAGGTGAGAAGAGGTAAAAGGCCAGAATGGGGATTAGAGGAAGGGGGGTGGGGGAGGGATTTTTTTTAACTGGAAGGAGAAATCGATAGTTGTGCCATCAGGTTGGAGGATACCAAGACAGAATATGAGGTGTTGCTCTTCCTCCCTGAGGGTGGCCTCATCTTGGCACAAGAGGAGGCCATGGCCTGACATGTTGGAACAGGAATGGGAATGGGAATTAAAATGCTTGGCCACTGGGAGGTTCTGCTTTGGACAGATGGAGCAGAAGTGCTCAACGAAGCGGTCCCAGTTTACAACAGGTCTCACCAAGGAAGAGGAGGTGTATCAGAGCACTGGACACAATGGGGAAAGTAAGTTCCTTCCCTTTTAACCATTTGTGGTTCATTTAAAGGTTTAATTTAATTGTTTAACCCCAAGATACAGGGTCATTAAATAATTTAAAACAAAATGGTTTAATAACAAAATATTTTTAAAGACAGCTGCCAGATAGCAATGCAGCTGAGTAGTACTAACTAGTTCCTGACCATAAAATAAAGCTCACTCATTGTCCTGTCTCTCAAACCTGTTGTGTGAATCAAAATATCACAACTGATCTGCATCTTAACTTCAAGTATCTGTTTTCTTGCCATGTTAATGTAAGGTTAAACTACAATTGTAAAACAACATGACCTGGTCACAAGCTTGTAGATCACGTTTACTGTCATCTGACAGTACATTCAGTATATAAACCACACAAAACAGCATTCCTTTGGACCACGGTGCACCCACAAAACATGTATCACACACAGCACATCACATAAACCAAAATATTACCAGAAATGAGTTACTTGAATATAACTCAGCATGCATGTAATGCGCAGCACATGTAGGCAGGAAACTGTAAACAATACAGTGATGAGACCTTGGTGGTAGCAGGGTATTCATTAGTCCAATAACCTGGGAGACGAAGCTGTAAATCTAGTCTGGCCGTCCTAGTCCTGATACATCAATACCTCCTTCCTGATGGTAGTGGGTCAAAAAAATTGTGGGATGGGTAGTGGAGATGCTTTACAATGCTTTGGATCTTGCGTCTGCAACACTCCCGGTAAATGACGCAAATACGGAGGAGGAAGACCCAAGAATCCTCTTGGCAGTTATTGGTTTCTCGTCTAAAGATAAGGAAAATTTAGCTTTACACAAGGATTAACCACCTGAAGTAACTTTCAGATAGAGAGAAAGAAGCAAAAGCTCTGGCGTAACTAAGAACAAATCTACTGCTATATAAATGTTGAGGTATTTTCTTTCTGAACGAATGGAAAAGAAATGCTGAAAGACAAGTCCTCACTGAGGTAGAACACAGAGATACTGTAACCACAAATTAGATGGATGATGATGCAATTAACCTCAGTGAGTAGATGCAACAGGAGAGGAAACACATATTCTCCAAGGCATTGCAATCAAAGAAAATTGCAATAATTGTCAATTATTAACTGAAATTTAAATTAAACCGGTTGCACCAAGGCAATTATCCAGCAGAGGGTGCTGTTCTCCAGAACCTTGGATAAAAATGAGGCTTCCAAGTTAAATACATCAAGAAACTAACTGTATGTCTGTAAACGTTGGTTAAAAGTAAAATGCATTTTGCTGTTGCTTTTGTATATCATCAATGGTTTTAATTTGACAGAAATTGTCCTTTAATATAAAGTGTCCTTCAAATTGTTTGCCCAAATTTTAAAATTCTTTAAGGCTAAGGTGATTGATGACTTCAGAAACAACTAAAGCAACACATACAAAATGTTGGAGGAACTCAGCAGGAGAGGCGGCATCTATGGAAATGAATAAATAGTCGTTGTCTTGGGCCGAGGCACTTCCTCGGGACTGACTTGCAAAGCTAATGCACTTACTGTAGCACCTTGAACATTATAAAGAAGTCCCAAGGTACTTCACAGGAGAGGCAGAATGATTGGACAACACCTGATATCAAGCCATGTATAAAGCCTTAAAGCTAGATAACTGCATCTTGCAGAGAGAGGATGTCCAAGCTTGGGGACAAGGCGGCTGACGGGACAAAGTTAAAAATCCACAACATGCTCAAGGTCAGAATTGGAGGATTGTGGACAATTGAAAACCAAAATGAAAACTATGAATGATGAAAATCTAAAATATAAGTCAAAACACTAGAAAAACTCCACAGATCAGGCAGCATCTGAGGGGATCAGAAAAAAAAGTTAACATTTTAAATTAATCAATCCTTCACCATAAATGGATTGTGGAACTGAAGGCGACCATAAGACAAGGTGATGGGATAATTGAATTAAAATTAGCATTTTCAAAATTGAAATCTGTTCAAAACTAGATTTGGTAACACTGAAGATATGGAGTCGGGAAGCTGGCTCATACTAAATGGGGAGCAGCCTGATTCTACTCAGACAGTGACAGAGGAGCCGGATGCAGTCTGCATCCAGCATTTAACCAGAAGGAAGCTTGCAACATGATTGAAAGACATTTGTTCATCCCAGTGTTTAAATGAAAAACATTGTATTTTTCATTACTGGAGTCAAATTGTGATAAATCAGAAGGAGAGGTCAAGAGGTAGGATGTTGACAAAAAAAATATCCTGAGAACATCTGAAATCACATTGCTAAAATAACTGAAAACTACTAATTCAACTTGCATACTCAAATTAGAGCACAATTCAGGAATAGTAATCCACACATAGTGGGACAGGTAGCGTCTATGGAGGGCAATTAACGGACGATGTTTCATACCAAGGCCCTTCATCAGAACTGGGGAAAAAAGAGTAGAGAAGCCAGAATAAAAAAAGATCGGGGAGGGGAGGGACACAAGTTGGCGGGTGACTTACGGGTCTTCTACCTTCTTTCATTCCAGTTCTAATGAAGGGTCTCTGACAATCAATCATTTCTCTCCCCGATGCTGCCCGTCCTGCCGAGTTCCTCCGGTTTTTGATCCGTGGTGTTACTCCAGATTTCCAGCATCTGCAGTCTTTCTTGTGTCTCAATAATAGTAATTTTTTGGGTTGATTGGTGATTGGAAATAAAATTAAGGATTTATATGTTGGGGGTGCGGGGGTTGGTATTTTGCTCAATACATCGCAAGTAGGTCGACCTTTACATTACAGAATGATCAACACCCTGTCTTTTTTTTTGCATGTCCAACACTCACTTGCTGGAGAATACACATCGGATAAAACATTTGAAAATGCTGTTTTTTTACTCACTCCCGATGCATTGTCACGAAACAGACTTATAGTTTTCTCTTTAATTGGGCAGATATCTGGGAAGTTGGCATCGATCCAACTCGGAGTCCTCCAGTAAACTTAAAATACAATTATATATACATTATGTATTTTTTAAGATTTGCAGTTCAGAGAAGTTAAAGATAAGCCGGCTGCTGTTGCTGCCCATTTCTCGCAGTGCTTGGTGAGTTTAGTTTAATGCCATGTGTACACGTTGATGAGCGATTTAGGAGTTTTGAGGGCTGTCTCTCTCCGCTCTCCACTCTGTGCTACTGTTGTGGATGACATTGCGTGCAAAGATTCTGATGACATTGAATAGGATCCGGTACCTGAAATATAAGGAAGTGAGCTCTTGCTTAGTTGGGTTATTTAATGCGGCAAAACCATTACTTGGGGCTACATGTTCAAACCTAATGACGGTCAGCACCAATTTCTAGACCCATGTTGTCGGATTATATTGAGTAGATGCGCGCGCGCGTGTTTAGTGTAATCTAGAGGCGAGAGGTGCACATTGATAGCAACTGGAACTCTGTTGTATTTCCTCATCTCGAAGCTCCTCTGAAGCTTGCCCGGGACCAGGTAAGTCTGGTACACTCTGGAGATGGCTAATCACAGAGGTGAGGACAACAGATCGAGCAGTGAACCCACGGGTAGGCTTGGGGAGTTCAAGTGTTAATGTAACAGGAGCGTGATCTCTGCAGTATTTGTATACGTTTTATGCCCAAACCATTGCCACGGAAGTAACTCCTGAAATGCGTCGGATTTAACGGAGACTGGTCGCATCCCTGCATAAACTCAGAGACCTGGTTAGGAGTTGGCGTAACTTTTGAAAGTTTGAAGAGGTAGTTGTTATATTGACGTGGTAGTAACCTGTTTCGGATGATCAATAGCGAGAGGGCTGACGGGATGTGACTGTGCGGAGTCACCGATAATACAGGAATAAGGGGAGGGAATGGGCAATGAATGGAGCGGAGCGAGCTCAAGTGACTAAAGTAGCACCTGTAACTGTTGGCAGGAGCGAGAACCATGATCCCGCTCGGAGAGTGTATGTATGCGGGGAGAAAGCGAAGGAAACCCATCCAGAAACAGTGAGTACTGCAAAAGCGCTGAGTCCCTACTTTATTTTGCCTTCACAAATAATTGGTGCCAGCGACTTGCGCGGCGATCGATCAAATTCGCCTTCATTTTGCAACGGAATTCACTGTAAAACACCTACCGAAAAACTAGTCGTAAACCTTGGAACCGTGTGGAATAAAACGTTTAATGTAAAAGATATGAGACTTTAAAAGTAGTTAGACTTGATATCATTAATAAAGACAAATAAAACTTAAAGAGATTTTAAATTGTCAAATGATTTCATATGCGGATAAACGGCACCAGTGGTAGGAGTTTATAATATGTTCTATTTTTGAAATATATCCATCTATCGAACTCTAAATGTGTAAATTCATAACAAATTCTAAAATAGATTGTTTCAATACTGAATGTGCAGATGCAGAGTCCACTATAAGGAGGCCTTATAATTTTATTAATGCATATATTAAAATTGATTACTTACTCATTAAACGGACAACTGTGAAGTTTAAATGAATTAAATTGTAACGTAAGTGTTTTTAGTTATCCATAAAGAGTTAGTGAAATGGCAAATAATAACGTTCACATTTCAGATTATTTGACAAGAGGACACATCATCATCCCCCAAACCACTTTGCAATAATTAACATCATACAGCTGAATCATAAAATGTGTTTTCACCTGTAAATCTTATGAAATGGTTTAGAAAATCCTTTACAATGTGTTTTTAACTTCAGGCTTGCTTGTAGCCCAAGCCGATGCATTTATTTATTAGCTGATGTTACTTTGTTCAATGTTTGATACCTTTTCTGATTATAAATCACCAATTAAATTCTAAAGGTAAGGATGATGAAAACTGAGTTAAATTTGGATTGATCAACCATTTTCTTTTGCCTCATGAGTATCGCCTCAAAAACTTCTGTGAAGGTTCCATGATTTGAACTTGAGTCAAAAAGCAAAGATTCCAAAAGGCAAACTGATCCAGCTGCAATTCCGATATAAGAGTAAGGCCAAGCACCAGCTCCAGTGCTGCAAGGGAAGTTTATTTTATTAATTAATGAGGCCTCATTAAAACCAAGCCCAGAGCACAGCTAGTTCACTTTCGATGTCCATTTCACATCTTGCCTGATCTTACTCCAACCAGTCAGGGGTGAAAAGTCAACGATGTCACCTCACTTGTTAGCATCCACACACCAGGAGGATGCTTCTACTGCAGCACCATCCTGCTGCAATATTGCTAGAAGTGGGGGATATTTTGAAAGGGAGTTGGCGATGTTTCCACACAACACCTCTGTGCTAGGAGGTGGTCACATAATGAGCAAATTTCCTGCGTGGAGATTCCCATTGTAGTCAAGAGCCTGTGTTGTGCTCTATCTGATTCTCTCCGCAGGAGCATGCTAGTACTTTCCCCCACCTATCCTTACAAACCTTACCCATCACCTGCTCACTGACATCTGAGGATCAGCAGCCGTCCCTTCACTAGCTCCCTGTCAATTTTTCAAATTCTCGTTCCTGGTTCTGGAAGTCAGCATGGTATAGAACTCTGGAGCCTCATTTAAGTCTACAACGCTCTGAGGTTTCAATACTTCTCCAATTCTCAGAACTCCAATATTAGTAACTTGTCAGAGTGTCTCATTGTGAGATTGGAACTAAACTTTATTGAGAATGTTGTAAAAACATCCCTGAGGCCTTTATGCCAGCTTAAAAGCATTGTAAAATGTACACTCATTGTTAGGTACATTGTATGCCTAATAAAGTGGCCACTGGGTGTACATTTGTGGCCTTCTGCTGTTGTAGCCCACCCTCTTCAAGGTTTACAAACAAGAGAAAATCAGTCCTGCTGAAGGGTTTCGGCCCGAAACGTTGACTGTACACTTTTCCCAGATGCTACCTGCCCTGCTAAGTTCCTCCAGTATTTTGTGTGTGTCACTTCAAGGTTTGTCATCTCGTGTATTTGGAGATGCTCTTCTGCCAACACAGTTGTGATTATTCGGGTTTATCTGAGTCACTGTTGCCTTCCTGTCAGCTTGAACCAGTCTAACCATTCTCCTCAGGCCTCTCTCATTAACAAGGACATTATTACCCACAGAACTGCCACTCACTGGATTTTTTTTTGTTTTTCATGTCATACTCTGTGAACTCTAGATACTGTTGTGCATGAAAATTCCAGAAAGTCAGCAGTGTCTGAGATACTCAAACCGTCCTGCCTGGCACCAATAATCATTCTATGGTCAAAGTCACTTCCCTAATCTGATATTAGGTGTAAACAACAACTGAACCTCTGCCATGTCTGCACGCTTTTATGCATTGAGTTGCTACCACATGATTGGCTGATTAGATATTTGTATTACTGAGCAGCTGGAGAAGTGTACCCTATAAAGTAACTATTGAGTGCAAGTTATATGAGATCAACACCTCATATACCGTCTGGGTAGTCTCCAGACCCTTGGTATGAACATTGAATTCTCCAACTTCCGGTAACTCCCTCCCCCTCCCTTCCCCTATCCCAGTTTCACTCTGCCCCCTCCCCCAGCTGCCTATCAACTCCCTCATGGTTCCACCTCCTTGTACTACCCATTGTGCTTTCCCCTATTCCTTCTTCACCTTTCCTGCCTGTCACCTCCCTGCTTCCCCTCCCCCACCCCTTTATCTTTCCCCTTACTGGTTTTTCACCTGGAACCTACCAGCCTTCTCCTTCCCACCCTCCCCCCACCTTCTTTATAGGTCCCCTGCTCCCTCTCTCTTCAGTCCTGACAAAGGGTTCCAGCCTGACACGTTGACTGGTTGTTTCCACGGACACTGTCCGACCTGCTGAGTTCCTCCAGCGTGTTGTGAGTGTTGCTTTGACCCCAGCATCTGCAGATTATCTTGTGGTTATGAGTACAAGTTATTATTGATGACAAGAGTTTTATGAGACAATGAATCCTATCATAAACATGTCATTTTGGGTAATCTTGTAGTTGTATCCATTTAATATAAATGTTTAAAATGTTGAAATGGCCTAATTTTAGATATATAGGCTCTAAAGTGGAGGAGAGGGGAGACTTTTAATCCGATTTTTCTGTCAGTCTAGGTCTGTCAGACAGCCAACTTCTAAAGTTAGCACCTTTATTTCACAGGACCTCATGTGAGAGAATCAGATCTCCTTCATTAACAAAAATTCTGAGCAGAAGATGTACTTCTTGCGGCAGTTGATAAATTCCATCCTCCCCGGAACACACTGGTGCTGTTCTGCGCTGTCATCACAGAGAGAGCATATTCACATCAGCCATTACTGTCTGGTTTGGTACAGCATCCCCTCACAATGTACACAAACTACACTGAACTGTTCGGTCAGCAGAAGAGATCATTGGCTGTAGTCTACCAGCGCTGCAGGACTTGTATGCGTCAAGGGCAGGAAAAATCATTGCAGACACTACCCATCCTGCTAACTGCCTTTTCCAAAAGTTCCCTTCTGGAAAGCACTACCAGGCTATTAAAACAAAAACTGCATGCCATTATAAAAGTTTTTTCCTACTGGCAGTTAATCTGATCAACCATTTTAGTTAGCTCCCCGCCCTTCTCTATTTATCATCCCCATGACTGCACTATAGACTGCACTATAGACACTTAAACCACTTTTAATAATGTTGCTACATTGTAAATACATGCTGGTATTTAATTTTTATGCATCTTTTATTCCATATCCACCCCTTCACATCTAACTATATTAGCCTTTTAATTTATAATTCTTTATTTTATGTAATTATTTACTCTTTATAATTGTTGACTATAATTCCTTTTTGTTGCATGTCGCGCACTTACCAACACTCCAGAGCAAGTTGCTAATACATGTAAATGCATATTGCGAATAAAGTTTATCCTTGATCCTAGTGTAATTTAGAGTATTATTCACTTTCTTATTATTCCAGTAAAAAGAGTTGTTACTATGCATTTCGTAATGTGCATAGTTAAATTATCTTCTGCCAAAACCAAAGAGAATTACAAAGCTGAACTGAAATTCATGAGGTTAATTATTCAGATGAAGAGTTTACTGTGTGACAGAGGCCAATACCAATGCTCAGTGAAGTTTAGAAGAAATGGAGATGAACTAGTTGAGATATACAAAATTCTAAAAAACTAACAGGATGAACGTCAAGAGGCTGTGCTGTCAATCTGGATTGACTTGAGCAAGGAGGCAGAATCTCAGGATAAGTGGCTATTTGGGACTATTTTTGAGTTCAGGATAAACTTCTTTGCGAATGGAATTGCAAATCTTCAGAAAAATATCATTTCCTCAAAGGTTGTTGATGGTCAGTGTATTTAGAGAAAACTGAAATTTATTGTTATTATTTTTGATTTGTCTTGCCAGTGTTTTTAGTTATTATTGTTAGACAAATTGATTGCTTTTGATTTCTAAAATATATTGGCAAATACATCAACATGTTTCTATAATCAATTGCAGTTAAATTGGTAATGACAATGACTTTACATGTACACTCAAAATCACCCCATTGTTCCACTTGCATTTTTACTATTCTGGGGATGTTCCCTGGTAAGTTGCTTAGTCACGTCACTGACTAGTATATTCTATTATGTATCCACTTACAAACACATTTGGATATTAGTCTTTGCAAGCACACTCTTAAAGAAAAAATTTATAGTTGATATGTAAATTCTAGCATATAACACTTGATTTTATTTCTATGCACAAAATACAAATCAATTTTTTGTGTAGGTCTAGAGGACGGCATTCTTCTTGTTGCAACCAAATGAAACTCATGCTCTGTGTACACTGAAGACTAAGAATCAGATCAATTATGACTTCATTGAATGGTGCAGCATATTCAAGAGGCCATCTGGCCTTCACCTGGGTCTGTTTCCTTTCTCCTTACATTTTCTGAAACCCTTTTACACTCAGTGGCCACATTATTAAGTACAGATGTGGAATGCAGTGTGGTGCTCTGCTGCTGTAGCCCATCTACTTCAAGTTTCACCACTTGTACATGCAGGGAAGCTCTTCCGCACACCACCTTTGTAATGTGTGGCTATTTGAGGTACTGTTGCCTTCCTGTTGGCTTGAACCAGTCTGACCTCTCCTATTAAGGAGGCATTTTTGCCCACAGAAGGGATGTTCACTGGATTTTTTTGTCTATCGCACCATTATCTGTAAACTCTAGAGACTGTTATCGGTGAAAATCCCAGGAGATCAGCAGTTTCTGCGATACTCAAGCCACCCCATCTGGCACCAACAATTATTTCATGATTAATGTCACTTAGATCAGAATTCAGAAGAATTAGGTTTAATATCACTGGGATATGCTATGAAATTTGTTGTTTTTTTCTTCCCCATTCTAACGTTTGGTGTAAAGAACAACTGGACCTCTTGACCATGGCTGCATGCTTTTATGCACTGAGTTGTTGCCACATGATTGGCTGGTTAAATATTTACATTAATGAACAGATGTACAGGTGTACCTAATAAAGTGGCCACCGAGTGTAAGTAAGCAGATTATAATATTTCTTCTGCCAACCCAGCAATTTATCAAAAAATTACTTTTGATTCATAGATTTTCCCAATGGACCTGCTGAGTATAGACTTTCTGCCACCAGGAGAAATCTTAAATGAACAGAAAATATTCATCTATGAATGTTTGTACATGAGCATCTAAGTATCTATTACTCAAGCGAAGGCCGTTTCGCTGGAGGCACACCATAGAGAAACCAGTTTCATAGTCCGTTATATATCCTATGCACAAACTTGCAAAATATGGTTGGCATTGTATTGGTTGTGTGTTACGCCTTCATGATTGTTTGAAAACTTTTATTACCTGCCCAGAGTGAAAGGTGCCAACCTTTGCTAAGTGGACAGTTTTCTATCCTCTAAGTTAATAGGTCCTAGATTTGGTATAGTAGATTAGTAGTTAATTTAGGAGACTGGACTAATGCTTAAGAGTTCAAATCTCAATTCAGCAGCCATGTAATTTAAACTCAGTTAATTGAAATGATCTGGAAGAAAAAAAATGTCAGTAATGTTGTTCATGAAATCAGCAGATTATCAGAGAAGAACAGAATGGTTCACAAGAATTCCCTAGAGATATAGATCTGCCATTCCTACCCGTTCTGCTCCACATGTGACTCCAGGCTCACATCACTGTGAATGACCCAGGTGCTTTGTGAAAAAGCTAGTTAAAGAAGGGCAATAAATATCTTCCTTGCCATCAACCATAATATCCTGTGAATGAGTAAATGGATTCAAGATCTACCCCAGCAATTCAGGCAATAGGATGACACCCATTTTAGAGTCACCAGGAAGCGTAACAGATTCATATAGTATTTTTGAATATAGTATAATCACTAGCCAATTCATTCATCAAACAACATAGTTAGAATTAAAAACAGAGAATGTTGGAAGGCAGCAGGTCAAGAACCATCCATAGAGCGAGAAATCGGGTTAATGTTAGACTGGCATTCTTTCATCACCACCCTGATGAAACATCATTGATCAGAAGCATTAATTCTCTTCCTCCCTCTACAGATACTGCCTGACCTGCTGAGCATTTCCAACATTTTTACATTTATTTCAGATTTTAGCTTTTACAGTTTCATGGAAGAAGTTCGATAGTTGAAAGTAAATTGAAGAGCTGCTGTCTAAGAGAATAAGTTTTTTTTTTGATTTAGCACCAGAGAATTTAGCACCTAGTAATAAATCATGGACATTAGTTTTTCCTTCAGAAATTTCATGAGTGATATGAACTAGCTTTTCCTCTACGGATTTTCTGGGGGGTATTCCTCTCTATGTCCAAGGAAACCTCTCAATAGGGATAATAAGGAAATTTTCAATGTAGGATTCCAATAAGAGGGCTGTACAGGACAATGTTCCTGGTTCCCATGTTTCAGTGTCAGGAACACTGTTCTAGTCATGGACATGCAGCTCAGAAACAGATTCTTTGTCCCACCAAGGACATACCAGCCAACAAATACTGACACATCTATACAAATCTCTTTTGCCAGCATTTGGTCTGCTGAATTCTATGCTTTGGAAAATACTATTGACAAACACTAAATAACTTATCGGTAAATGGCAGAGATCCAACATTATTTAAAATACCCTGCAATATACTATGTGAGTAAATAGGAGATATCACGTATTATTGTAGCATGACGTGGATGGCGCAATTCTGCTGCTTCACAGCACCAAAGACTTGGTTCAATCCTGAACAGGGGTGCTGTCTGTGTTTTATAGGCATCTGTTAGTCTCGTGAGACCATGGATTTGCGCCTTGGAGGGTTTCCAGGGCACAGGCCTGGGCATGGTTGTATGGAAGACTGGCAGTTGCCCATGCTGCAAGTCTCCCCTCTCCACGCCACCAATGTTGTCCAAGGGAAGGGCACTAGGGCCAATACAGCCTGGCACCGGTGTCATTGCAGAGCAATGTGTGGTTAAGTGCCTTGCTCAAGGACACAACACGCTGCCTCAGCTGAGGCTTAAACTAGCGACCTTCAGATCACCAGACAGATGCCTTAGCCACTTGGCCATGCGCCACACGCTGCCTGTGTAAAGTTTGCAAACACTCCCCATGACTGTGTAAATTTTCCTCCATGTGCACTGGTTCTCCCATATTTTGGGGACAATAATAATAATAATAATAAATGGGATTAATGTAGGATGAGTACAAATTGATGCCTGATAATCAGTGTGGAGCTTGTGGACCTTTCTCTGTGCTATATCTTTCTTTCATTTTATCACATCCTCCACTAGCCAGCGGTTTAGAATAATCCATTTCTAATTTATTATAGGAGTGCTCTCTGAGAAATGGGAAGAAAGAATTCAAATCAGGAGGGAAGTGAAAATCAGGAATTTACTTCTCCAAAAAGACTTTGATGCTGAGGAACATGATACTTTGATACACTGTTTTGTTTTGGGGTAAACCTGTCAAGGGAACATGGAGCAAGAACTCTTTAATGCACATGAGATTGTGATAAGCCTTGACTTCACAAGCAGAGATAAAGAACTAATGGTTTTCTCCTAATCCTCCACATTGCCTTTACTTCCTGACTCCTCTTGAGTTGTTGTATGGGGTACTGAGTAGTTTTAATGTGAGGCTTTATCTTCTCATCCAGGTAGAGGGTAAAGATGTTGTGCCGCTTTATTGAAGCAGAGAATTTCAAATCCTAAGCACCATTTACCTCTCAAGCATCACCGTTAAGTTGACGATCTGACCATTATCCCTGTGAATCCACTGGACATACTGCATTGTCCTATTTTACTGCAGTGACTACCCCTCAAAAATACTGCATCGGTGGTGAAGTGCTTTGGCAATCCTGGCCTTCGAAAGGTGCCCCATGAGTGGAAGTCTGTTTTCTGACGTGTTGGGGGCCAATTTTACTTTGTAGTTAACCAGCTAACAAAATTTTTGAAATCAACATCACACCAATTTCATCAGTCGTTCTTTAGTTTTGAAGGAGAGCAGGTATTCTCCCTCTGGAAAAGAGCTGTTTTTGCAGCTGCCCAAGCCTATGCATAGCGACATGAATACTGCCTAAGCAATATTTTAGTTGTGAGACAGTAAATAACTTGCTGAAAATATTCCTGATCACCACGGTCCTTTAATTGAAGACACTTCCGTAATGAAGTGGCAATGACGAACTGGTGATATGTTACTAAATCAGAATGATATGCGACATAAAAGGGAACACATAGGTGTTGGAGTTCCTGCACTCCTAATGCCCTTGGCTTAATTTGTGGCAGAAATTACAAGTTTGGGAGGTGCCATCAGAGTAGCTGAAATAAGTAACTGCAATGCACTTTGCAGCCAGCACACACTGGAAGTCACTGGGCACTTCTTAGCCCATGCCGGAAGGTTGCCTAGGTCTTACTGCATTCACTAATGGACACACTTCATTAGCTGAGGAGTTGTGAATGAAATTCAATATGGTGCGTTCATCGGTGAACATTCCCACTTCTAATATTCTGAGGAAATGAAGGTCAGTGGTGAAGCAGTTGAAAATGACTGAGTCACCAGGTCCCGTGTTGTTCAATATTGTTCTGCATTTCCACTAACTTCATAGTAACATAGGATGCAATTTGAAGGAGACTCTGTAAAGTGACTTTGAATGGTAAATATTGGGCCACATTGTGAGCAGTTTCCCATCTCAACTAAAATTCAAATGCTTCTGATTAAATCCAGTACCTCTTTTCTTTTCTAGCACTGATTATCTAAACAGTGAAATTCAGGAGAGAGCATTTATACTGTGAAGGACATATTCTGCACCATTTCACAACTTTCAAAAACCCTTCAGTTAAAAAGCAAATGAATAGACGCAAGACACTGTCTCAGATCTTTGGGGAAATTGGATTACATTTAATGGGGAATTAGCTGCTTACATGATCACACCACTGGGAAAGTGGCATGGTTACAATCTGGATTCTCCCTCTTAAGTTTTTCTCAAGTTATACAGAAAGAGTGAAATGACTTGAATTCTCAGTCTCAAAAAGCCTCCTGCTCTCAAGCACAGAGAGTCATGATTTTCATTACTTGTTGTGAACAGACTATAAGGATTGCATTTATTTGACTGATATTCCTTTGCACTTTGAAGATTGAGATTGATCAAATTAAGATGTTTAAAAATAAACCAAGGCTTTGATAGGGAGGAAATTTGTACAAACAGTCTATTTTTTCAGTATAATTCCTGTGAAAATTGGTCGCTTTTGGAGTGCAATGCAATTGTGGTGATTTCTAGGTCAAATTACATCACAACTTAAGTTTAAAAAAGTCTCTGCACACATGCAAATGATACGATTTTCAGGCAGGATTTTAGAGCATGAGCTGTGAAATTATGTCAAAGTCTGTTTTTGGGGCACTCTTAGAATAACCACATTTTGTCCTTGAGCCAGAGACAGAATTTCTCTTACCTACCTTCCCTCCTTCATTCTAGTGCCCAAAGGTCTTCCCACCCTCACTGATGAGACATTCTCACCAACCCTCTGGGTGAGATCTATGTCTCTCTAACTGATATCTTACTCTGACCATGATCTCTCAGATGTTTCTGAATCTTTCCTCATTTCCTCTAAATCTTTGCCAGAACTTCTGACCCAGTCTCTCCTGTTGCTCCTTGACGATGATGTCAGTTCTTCATTCTGACCCAAGACTGGCTGTCTCCTAACCAAGGTCTCAGTTGTGCCTCCCAACCTGCAGCTGAAGCCAGGAATTGACCTCCCTCATTTTTATCCCAGGACTGGAATTACCTGGTATCCTCCAATGCATGCTCCATAGTGGTGCAACACACTAAGAAAAATTGTAAGAACTTTAGGTACGACTTTGCTGAGGCATGCCCACAGCCAAAAAAATATTGTAGATATACGTCTCTTTGAGCCTTGATAAGAAAAGACCTGATATTTGATCTTGCACACTGCAGTTGCCAAAATGACAAATGGGCGTAATTAAAGAAAATCAGACAATAAGCCACAGACTTAATGTGTCACTATGATATTTAGCATACAATATCCAACAGAACCCCAAACATATCTTCTGTGTCAATATTTTGAGCAACGTGATAAAATGTAATATTCTTTTAGGAGTTCAGCTCTAGGTGCAGTCACAACTCTGCAATGGGAATCTCTTGGGTTTTAGAGAATATATAGAGCATTGAAAAGGCTTGAAGAAAATGGAGGAAAGTTGATTTGGCCAGAATGGGCAAGATTTTAGATCTCTCAGACAAACAGAACCCCAGTAACTTACAGAAACATTCACACGCTCTGCGGGGCTCAGTTGAAAGTCCCTCGTATAGCGTTTACTCAGAGGACGTTGAACATAAGGTAATGATGGAATTAGATGGTAGGGGTTGGTCAAATGTACAAAATATGTTTTTGTGAGGTATGAGGAAATTACGTGTTGGTGTATGAGTGTAATTATTGCCATTTTATTTTGAATTTGGGTGCTAATAGTGAACTGCAGTGATCCAGTATATTTTGTTCCCTTCTGATAACTGTGAACACTTAAAATTTACAGGCACTTACAGACCCTCCCCCCCCCCCCCCCATTTGACAACTCTGACTTCCATTGCCCCAGCATTACACCCTGTGGCTTTGGTTGTCCCAAATCCAGAACTTCATTCTAAATTCCTCTATTTCTCTGGAACTTTTTTAGTTTTCAAAACAATCCTCAGAAGCTTCTATTTACCTTTGCAAAATATCTTTATAAGATTTGGCTTGAAGTTCTATGTGTTCTCATCATTCTTTACAACTCAGTGGGAAGCCATTCAGCCCATTCAGCCAATGCTGGGTCTCAGGGCAACCCCGTTAATCCTACTGTCCCAAAAATCTATTCTCCCCCACGTGTACAACAACTTTCTTTTCACTATGACCAATGAACTAATTTAGGTACCAATTAACCTACCAACAAGAATTGCACTTTTGCAACGTATCCTTGAAATACACATCAGCAGAAAGAGTTAACTTAACATTTGTCAAACCTGAGAAAGAGACAGTGTAAATTGCCCATGACCATTGTACCATTGCCCTTTTGACATACATTTTTTATCTCCTGTTTAATTTGTAGACCACATCTTTGCTACTGTTCAGAGGTCCTCCCATCAGGGTCCTTTTACCCTTGCAGTTTCTTAGCTCTGCCCACAACTATTCCACACCTTCCAATCCTATGTCATCTCTTTCTGTTTTTTACCAACAAAGCAGCACCACCCCCTCTGCCTGTCCCTTTGATACAATGTGTATCCTTGTACGTTAAGCTCCCAGCTATGATCTTCTTTCAGCCATGATTCAGTGATGCCCATGTCACACATACCAATCTGTAACTGTGTTACAAGTTCATCTACCTTATTTTGTATTCTGCATGCATTCAAATTTAACACCTTCAGTCTTGTATTCATTATCTTTTTCGATTTTGTCCCCCTTTTACATTGCAGCTCATCCTGTTGACTGTAATTTTGCCCTATCGGGTTTCCCTGGTTTGTAAAAACTGTCTATTTCATCTGAATTAGCTTCTAAGACAGGTTCTTTCTGGTCTAAGTATTCACAAAATTGCAGTATACTCATCCCTAATATGGTGACCACAAACCCATTTACTTTGAATTTGTAAGAATTTCTCCTTGCCCATTACACATATTGCTTTCAAATCAAACCATTCTTGATAAAGAATACTGCAAACAAAAGGTCTAAATGAGCAGTAGCATTCAAGTGAACACTGTAACACTATAGTCCTGTAACACGACTTGACTGTTTGAGAAATTTTGAGAAATTTTTAATGAAAGGATGTGTAATCATTGCAGATAAATTACCAGAAATAAAGTGATTATATGTATATGCATGCCAGCATTGCATTCTGTTCCATTACATTTAATGGAACTAATTTAAAGAGTATAAAACAGAATTTAACTTTGTGAATTCACAACCTCATTACATAAAACTTACACACAAGCAAGTCTCTCAGCCCAACTGGTGTATGCCAGCATTATATTTTCCACATGATTCTCCTCCAAATCTTTACATCACAAAATATTTCTGCTACTTTCTTCCTCAAGCTGCTTCCCTTTAAGTGAATAAATGCTATTCATCTCAATCACTCCACATGGAAACAAGTTCCACATTCTAACTATTTTTTTGTAGAAAGAAACTTCTCCTTGATTTCTCATTTTCTGAGTTTGTATGTTCAGTAATTACAATCTCATCGTCAATTATTTCTGTTCTTGCATACACGCCAGCGTAGAAGACAATTCAGTGTCAATTTTGTATTGTAAGATCTCAGCTCCTGGACTCTTATGAAGGTAGATATATTTTCATTTCTCAGACAAGGTGAGAAACTATAGCCAGTTTCATGCTCCTAAGTAGCCTGGACCCCAAATGAAGAAGACTACTTCCTTTTCTGCCAAATCTCTTATCATGTTTGTTCTGATAAGGCATAAACCCGTTCCTAGTATGTTCACCAAAATCATGACATCTAGAAACTCACCCACCAGATTCCAAGAAATTACAGGAAAATGTTTATTCCAATGTTTGAGGGAACTTGCATTTTATTGCTGAATTATGGATAGTGGAAAATTATAGTCTGTCCAGCTTTATGCAGCTGTGGATAACAGAAAGTGAGAATATATTCTTCCTATTTTTTACCACGGTTTAGCAGTAGATGGTCATTGTAGAACTCATTGCTGTACTTCATATTCCAGGAACAAGAAATAGAAATTATTTTCATATTTATGTCTACCAAGCTCCAACACAGTAAATGTTTCCCTTGTGTGCAAATTATTTCTTTACAAATTGTAGACTTAGCTTCAGAATGTCTTGGTGCAGATTTGATACCTTGGCCTAGATTTAACAATTTGTTTTTTTTAAATCACTTGCAAATTCCAGTTTATTGAAAAGTATCTAGTTTATAAAGATTGTTATCACCTAGTGTTGAATAGCTAATCTGATGCCTTTGTAAGTAGTGCCAATATATAAAGTCAATGCATGGCTGCAACCTTCTACTTCAAAACTCAACCAATGTTCAAAGGACAAATCTCCACTGCAGATTCAGCAGTGATTGTAGAGTTTATCAACTCGGAGGAATGGGATGGATACCTGATACTTTGGATCAATTCCTAATACCACTTTTAATATTATATTCCCACACCCCATGGTAACTGATATGGAGAGTTCAGTGACAGAACAATCTTCTGGGTTCCCAGTAACATTCCTTAGTTAAACTCAGTTGACACATAAGCTGTCAGCCGATCCCACATCGTTAAGAGATTATGAAACAAGTACCTTGTTTTTGAATAGTTAAACATGATAGACAAAAGCATTTGTCATCTAATCTTGGATTCTCCTTATTTTCAAATGTCAGTCTGAATTACTTCCAAAATGTTTATACAAAGATTCATAAAATATATATATTCATAATACTTCTTGCCCTCCTCAACACTGATGATGGTTTGGACTTGTGTATACGTTGACTGAAGAGTTGATTGCTTCCCCAATTGACAATAATTAGCCATTTAAGTTTTCATATCTGTCTAGCAGCTTCCTTTCTTACATCTCCTACTCTATACCCTAAGTAAAATTTCAATGAATTTTTATTTAGAGCATTATCTTACCTTCGAGACATGCTATTTTGGGACTTGTTTAATATAATTTTAAAATCTGGAGAGTAAGAAAACTTTCTTAGGGTATCTCCGATTTGAACCCTAACAGTATAGTTAAAACTGCTCGGGCTAAGTTTACTAAAACAATCATGTAAAACAATAGCAATTAAAATGAAATCTCTTCCATGCAGCCTTTTCTGAACTGTTCCCTCCCAATGAGTTTTCAAACTGATATCTGTGAGGCATTTTCTTTCCTAGCAAATAATCTAGGATTAATAGATTTATGTTAGATGTGGATATTGAGAATAACTGAACCAGGATGGGTAAATTAGTCCAAGAGGCGGATCAGCTAGGATCTAACAGAATGTGGGTTCAGGATCAACAAGCTGAGTGTACTTTTCCTGTTCCCTTTTTCTTATTCTATTTATCCTGCCTAAAGTACTCCAAAAACTTTCCAACTCATTCCACTATCTCTTTTAATGGCATCATGATTCAGGGAGCCATTCGAGATGCTGGAGGGAAGAGGAAATATAATCAGGGGAGTAGGCACAATTCTCTGTCTCAAGGATCAACAGCCCTGCAGGTTGTGTTGCCTGTCTGATGCCCAGGTTTGGAACATCTTCTCTGAATTACAGAGGAATTTGAAGGATGAGGGAAAAGATCCATTTGTTGTGGTCCATGTGAGTACCAATAGGTAAGAAAACAAAAAAGATTCTGCTAAAGGAATTTAAGCAGCTAGGGATGAAATTAAAAAGCAGAACCAAATAAATAATAATTTCTGGATTGTGCAAATTGACACGGCAGCAATAGAATTAGACAGCAAAATGAGTGGCTCAAAGATTGATGTGGGAGAAGTCTGTTTAAATTCTTGGGACATTGGGTCCAATATGGGGAAGCAGGGAGTTGTCTGATGGGATGATCTTGACCGGAACAATGCTGGGACCAACGCTTTGGAAATTTGCACTGTCCACTGCAGCAGCATGACCTTTACAAAGGGTCGGAGCTGTTTGTTACAAAATTAAACTTCTAAAACATGTTCCTTGCTCAACTTCTGGTTGTAAACAAGAACCAGTCTTCAGTCCTCAATATAAATTGCAGAAGTAATAGGTTTGAAGTGAAAAGGATACTTGGGCTGGCTGCTAAGAAATGTGGTTTGCAAAGTGAAGTGACCATGAGGGTTCCTCTCTGCATTAGCCAAGCACAACACAATGGGGTTATGGTAAAACTACAGCTGTTATTTGCACCATTGTCTTCAGGAACTTTTAGACCAGGAGTTCCAATCTTTTTTATGCCATGGACCCCTACCATTAAGCGAAGACTCCCTGGGTGCCGGGTTGGGAACCCCTATTTTAGACTATCTGAGGAAATTAGTTTGTCCCAGTAAAGGTATCTGGAAAACATGACATGCAGATGATGTCATCCAGCAGAAAACAATACAAATATTGGGAAACATTAGGGATTGTTGGGAATGACAAGAATGACAGAAAAATGAGGTGACAGAAAAAAGAATTAGAATTCATTCCTCAGTCCTTGGTTTGTGAGATAGATGACTCCATCTGCAACTCGCTCTTTTAGTTCATAAGAATTATACCTGTGTTTGGAAACACTTCGTAGCTTATAACTTCTTTGTAACTCAAAAATCTATTATAAATTAGGAAACCTCTAAACGTGTATCATTAAAAAAAAATAATTTATATTTACACTAGTTCATTAGCTGGAAGTATCTCCTCCTTGGTAGGGAAGGGGGTCCTACAACTCAAGGTGTGGGTATTGGCAGGTATGCCTTGCCACAGAGATTAGACAGGGAAGTGAGTCCTGAAGAGTAGATGTCTACAGGTACCCTCTATAGTAGTGGTACCTGTAGACATCTATATCAGGTAGGGCGTAAAATCCTCTTTTGGGTTTAGGGCTTTGTGGACAGGGAACCCAATACAATCACACCAGGGTCTTAGTGAATTGCCTAACCAGAGCTGTGGATATGAGAAAGGGGCTGGGCTCAACAGATTGGAAATAAACAGATAAAGCGAAGGAGATTGCAGGTGGGGTCACTGAAGTCTCCTCCGGAAAAGGATAAGAATTTAACTTCAGAGAACACAGAGACAAAGTTGATAAGAGGGGCGGTAAATACAGGACTAAACGTGTTATATTTGAATGCACACAGCACATGAAACAAGGTACATGAGCTTATAGTACATTTAACAATCACAGTTACAACATTATTTGCAGCACAGAGTTGCGGCTAGAAGAAGATCAGAGCTAGGGAGCTGTTAGATTAGGATGTAGAACTGGTACTTTTATTGTACTTTTCTTGTAGTTTAACTTTCATATATTTGCTTCTATTTTTATATAATCACCTATATAGACTATGGTCAACACGCTCCTAGCAGACAGCGGCGCGTCTAATGTAGATGAACTGAACACACTGATGAGGGAGAGGGAGAGGGCATTGTGCCTGACGCCGGCCCCCTAGGCCTGAGTCGACGTAGTAGTAGTAGTATATACGAGGGGTGATTGATAAGTTTGTGGCCTAAGGTAGAAGGAGTCAATTTCAGAAAACCTGGCACATTTATTTTTCAACATAGTCTCCTCCTACATTTACACACTTAGTCCAGCAGTTGTGGAGCATACAGATCTTGGACCTCCAGAAGTGTCCACAGCAGGGGTGATTGATGAGTTCGTGGCCTAAGGTAGAAGGAGGTGAGTTTTACAGCTGTCGTTACATGCACATGCAGTTCAACGCTTTGAGTGATTATGCAGAAAGTTTGAAGTTAATAACTTATCTCTTTCTACCTTACGTCACAAACTTATCAATCACCCCTCCTATGTGTGGTTGTTCATCCAATTTTCTAGTAATTGTAGTACAGCTGCTTCTGACATTTTCAAGAAGCTTCTTAATTTTCTGGAGTAGATGTCTCAGTCGAATCTGGCTTTTTTGTAGGTTAATTCCATCAGTGGAACATTGTTGCTGCCTTTTTAGTTGGAGCTAGTTTTTTCTTGCATATGACGACCTCTAATCGTTTGTTCTCCGCTTTTCTTTTTAATTCATTCTTTTGTTCCTGTAACACGTAATGTAATGGCTGTAAGCAACAAGTTTTATTCCTCATTCTTGACTTTTGAACCTCTGGATCACAAAAATGTCAGGATCCAACAGAGCTAAACATCCAAAGACATGCTGTATACCCTATTGAAAAGACAGGCGGGTGTGTAGAGGGGGTGGGATGGCTCTGGTGGTAAAAAAAGAAATCAAATCCCTTGCAAGATATGAATAGGATCAGAAGATGTAGGATCCTTGTGGGTAGAGTTAAGAGGGTAAAAGTACCCTGATGGGAGATTATATATAAGCCTCAGAATAGTAGCCAGGATGTGGTATACAAATTAGATGGATAGATAGATAGATAGATATACTTTATTGATCCCGAGGGAAATTGGGTTTCGTTACAGGCGCATCAACCAAGAATAGAGCATAAATATAGCAATACAAAAACCACAAACAGTCAAACAACAAAATGCAAACTATGCCAGATGGAAAATGAGTCCAGGACCAGTCTATCGGCTCAGGGTGTCTGACCCTCCACGGGAAGAGCTGCACATTCGATGGCCACAGGCAGGAACGACCTCCTGTGCCACACAGTGTTGTATCTCGGTGGAATATGGCCGAAGTCCAACAGTAAAAAGTTCAATATCCGGTCTACAAACACGTTCCTCGATCGTAATATGACCTGGATTGCTCCATCTGTTGTTAACCAGAACAGTAAGCACCCAACTCCTTTACGCTTACAACAGGAGATTAAAAAAAAGGCACATAAAAAAGGAAATGCTACAGTGGTCAGGGGAGACTTAAATATACAGACAGACTGAGAAAATCAGGATGGGAAGGTATTTGTAGATTTTTTTTTAGAGAAGTATAGTCAAACCTACCAGGCATAAGGCAATTCTGGATTGGGTGTTCTTTAACGAACCAGATTTGATTAGAGAACTTGAGGTAAAGAAACACAGAGGAAGCAGAGACCACAAGATGATAGAATTCACCCTGCAGTTTAAGAGGAAGAAGCTAAAATTAGATGAATTGATGCTATAATTGAATAAAGGTAACTCCAGAAGCAGGAGGGAGAAGCTGGCCAAAGTTGATTGGAAGCAGACTCAAGCAGGGCTGATGATAGATTAGCGATGGCAGGAGTTTCTGGGAGTAACCATTGAGCACAACAACATGAAACACTGTCGCAGGAGAGCAGCATCCATCATCAGATTTCCCCACCACACAGGACACGCTCTCTTCTCGCTGCTGCCATCAGGAAGAAGGTACAAGAGCCTCAGGACTTACACCACCAGGTTAAGGAGCAAATACTACCGCTCAGGCATCAGGCTCTTGAACCAAGGGGGAAAATTTCACTCCACTTCACTTGCCCCATCAATGAAATGTTCCCACAATCAATGCACTCACTTTCAAGGAATCGTCATCTCATGTTCTCAGTATTTATTGCTTATTTATTATAATCATTTCTTTCTTTTTGTACTTGCACAATTTGCTGCCTTCCACATTCTGGTTTAATGCCCAAGGGTAGTCTTTCACTGATAATTATTATTCTATAGATGTATTGAGTATGCCCACAAGAAAATGATTCTCAGGTTGTATATGGTGATGTGTATGTACTCTGATAAAACCATTTAATTTGAACTTGAAATTTTAATTTGATTTGGAAAGCACTGGATCAATTCATCGCAAAGCAGAAGAAGCATTCTAAAGGGATTTTAAGGAAACTGAAGCTGACAAGGGAAGTCAAAGACAGCATAAAAGCAAAAGAGATGACACACAGTATTGCAAAACCTACCTGGAAGATGGAGTATTGGGAAACTTTAAAAAAAAACAAAAGAAGGCAAAAAGAAAGCAAAGAAGGGAGGAAAAAAATGACACGTCATACTGAACTGTGAGACAGACTCGAGGTGACATTTGGCCGACTCCTGCTACTTACTTGTGCTCTTATGCACAAGCTGTGTAGACCAACTTCCACATGAATGGTACACACAAATGTCTCAGGCATGTGACAAATACTGTTAGATATCACCCACGTGTTCAGTTTCTTCCATCCTTTAAGGCATGAGGAACCAAGAGGAAAATCACACACTAACTTGCAGCACCTCCAAAGTCCACTGCATTTCACCGATAGAATCGGAAGTGGGGTGGCCAAAGTTGATCAGATCAGCAGATTTTTAGATGGCTGATCTTGCTGAGATGGCTGGGCTGGGTGGCCCAGAGAAGCAGTGTGCTCTTAGGAGTGGGGAGGGTCATCTTCTAGGGCTTTGTGGTGTGGGCTGGGCTGGGCTGGGCTGGGCTGTGCTTGAAGGGGATTTCATTGGGCTGGGTTTTTCTGAAGATGACACTACAGCTTGAGATCAGCTCATTTCCTGTGGCCGAGGCTTCGCCAGCATCACGGGGGGTTGCTTTAGCAAGTATCAGGTACATATCCACAGGAAGAAAATCCCAGAATCAGCACTCAGCCTGCGTTGCCTTCCACCGCTCCTGTGTGATGCCAGAGTTAAGAGGAAAATCACAGGTCTTGTGCAACTTGCAGAAAGTCCCGAAGTGTAATTTTTTGTTTTTCATTCAGTTTGAATTGCAACACTTAAACATGACAGTTTGGTGCTGTTTGAAGGGCATATGTTGCTGCAGTAGCCAACACCTTCATACTGCACTGAGTGTCAGCAGGAGTATATGCTCAGGTCTCTGGAATTAGGATCAAACACTGCACCTTTAGTCTAACTGAAGTGTGCTACTACTGCACCATATCAAACAGCTCAATGCACGATGCAGAGCTGTTTTCCCTGATTATCCATATAGTCAGTAGGCAGGCTGTTACAGTGTGTGTTGATTATAATGATGCTTTCTATTTTCTGGAAAAGATTTGAAAAATTCTTTTGATCTATTTGGTTTACTGATATAAAGAAGCTCTCTAAAGTCTGATCACCAAGAAACCAAAAAGAAGCAAAGCAGTCCAGGGGTTTATAACTTTCCTGTATTGCAGGAACTGCAAAGGGAATTAGTAACACACATAAAAGTTGCTGGTGAACACAGCAGGCCAGGCAGCATCTCTAGGAAGAGGGCGAGACCCTTCGTCAGGACTAACTGAAAGAAGAGCTAGTAAGAGATTTGAAAGTGGGTGGGGGAGGGGGAGATCCGAAATGATAGGAGAAGACAGGAGGGGGAGGGATGGAGCCAAGAGCTGGACAGGTGATTGGCAAAAGGGATATGAGAGGATCATGGGACAGGAGGCCTAGGGAGAAGGAAAAGGGGGAGGGGGGAAAAACCCAGAGGTTGGGCAAGGGGTATAGTGAAAGGGACAGAGGGAGAAAAAGGAAAGAGAGAAAAAGAATGTGTGTATATATATAAATAAATAAATAATGGATGGGGTATGAGGGGGAGGTGGGGCATTAGCGGAAGTTTGAGAAGTCAATGTTCATGCCATCAGGTTGGAGGCTATCCAGACAGAATATAAGGTGTTCCTCCTCCAACTTGAGTGTGGCTTCATCTTTACAGTAGAGGAGGCCGTGGATAGACATATCAGAATGGGAATGGGATGTGGAATTAAAATGTGTGGCCACTGGGAGATCCTGCTTTCTCTGGCGGACAGAGCGCAGGTGTTCAGCAAAATGATCTCCCAGTCTGCATCGGGTCTCGCCAATATATAGAAGGCCGCACCGGGAGCACCGGACACAGTATATCACCCCAACCGACTCACAGGTGAAGTGTCGCCTCACCTGGAAGGACTGTCTGGGGCCCTGAATGGTGGTGAGGGAATTAGTGTTTTTTTATGATGAGTTAAGGTGATCCATCAGAGTGAATTTTTGCTAACTTGTTCATTTATTCTTGTAACAGTCCATGCACAGAAAATATATTATTCCCGTCGATCTCATTTACGGGTTTATGTCTTACAAGCATGACCCAGAAAAAAATAATGCTTGGCAGCATCGTCGGGAAAGCTGGATGCTAGCCTTCAGTCTCCTACAGAGCAACCGTCAGGGTAGTCATAGAACTAGGCAGCTAAATCCTAAACCAGTATTGTCAAAGTGGTGACATCTGAAAAGTACTTTTTGGTCTGTAGCATCCTTTGACAGCTCCTGCACTTGTGTGAGATTCTACCGAATGTTAATACAAGTTACAAACACAAGAGATTCTGCAGATATTGGAAATCCGGAGTAACACAAAATGCTGGTGGAATTCCACGGGTCAGGGAGTGTCGGTGGAAAGAAATACACAGTCGATGTTTTAGCCCAATGCCCTTCAGGACGGGAAAAGAAGGGGGTAGAATCCAGAATAAGAGGGTGGGAGGATGAATAGGAGCCCAAGCTCACTGGTGAAAGGTGAAGCCTGGAAGGTGGGTTGGTGCGGCAGGGGGGAGGATGAAGTAAGAAGCTGAGAGCTGATAGGTGGAAAAGGTAAAGAGCTGAAGAAAAAGCTAATCTGATAGGAGAGGAGAGTAGACCTTGGGAGAAAAGGAAGGAGGAGGGACACCAGAGGGAAGTGATATGCCGGTGAGGAGAAGAGGAGTAAGAGGTGAACCAGAATAAAGTTATTTCTTTTCTTCTAAGTTGGTTCTTCCATCCCACGATAGTAAGATAACTTTCTCTGCTATATATTGCCAACTCAGCTGTTTAGCTTTATGCATGCAGTCTGGTTCAGACCACAAAATGACTTGGGTACATTATGTAGCACTCCAAATGTAGCAGTTGGTGGAGTCTACCGTCAACAGGTGTGGTGCTGTAGAAGTCTACCTTGTCTGTTAACACTTACCTTGCTCTTTTGTGATGGAATCTATAGATTATGAAGACCTGTTTAAGTATCTTCTATATACTAGGCAATGTAGTGAAGTACCTGTTCTCTTGTTCATTCCCTGCAATCTGAGGAGGCGATAGTTTCTTCAGTGCCCTCACTATTCTATTTTTGAGATACATTTCAAGTTTTTTTTGTGCCATTGCCATTGAAGTTGATTTTGATCTTCACTATCTTGTTGAGGTTAGTGAGATAGGGACAAATGACATTTTCCTTCATAGAAATATTTAGCTAGTCTCTTGAATAGGCAAGGAGACAGATCTAATGTGAGCAAATAAGATTAGTGAAGGTAGCCAAAATGTTCAGCACATACACAGTAGGTTGAAGGTCTTTTTCTCTTCTGGACAGATCTATGGCTCTGTGCAGTACACACAAAATGCTGGAAGAAATCAGGTCAGGTAGCACCTATTGAGGGGAATTGTCGATGTTTTGGGCTCAGACCCTTCATCAGGACTGGAAAGAAAGGGAACAGAATCCAGCTGAGAAGGTGATGTGTATAAGCTGGTAGGTGAGAGGTGAGACCAGTTGAGGGTGAAGGTGGTAGATGGGGGAGGGGATGATGTAACAAGCTGGAATGTGATGGGTGGAAGAAGTAAAGGGCTGAAGAAGGGGGAATCTAACAGCAGAGGACAGTGGATCATGGAGAAAAGAGAATGAGGAGGTGATGGGGCAGGTCATGGGGTAGAGAAGAAAAAGGTTGAGTAGATAACCAGAATGGGAAATAGAAAAAGAGAGGATGGGGAAGGGAATAAAGAGGGGTGTGGGGAGGGGGCAGTAATTGCCGGAGTTAGAGGAATTTTCATTCATGCCATCAGGTTGGAGGCTATCCAGACGGAATTTGAGTTGGCTTTAATGTGGCAATAGAGGAGGCTGGTAATTACTCCACAACTACCACCCACCCCTGAGTTCTCACTTCCCTGAATTTGATACAGTAATATGGAGAAGAATCTGGACATATGCAGAGGCATCTAAAATCGTGCATCAAACAGTTGGAATCCACTTGTTTAAAATTTAATTCTGTACATCTTCAAAAACATGTGCAAATTTAAACTTTCACAATGTTTGTAAAGCTTCATAAGAATGATATAAGTAGAAGCAGCAGTAGGTCATTTGGCTCTTCACATTTATTCCACCATTCTGTAAAATCATGGCAGATCTTTTTACCTCAGTATCACTAACTCATTGATTCCTTTAATATGCAAAACAGCTTTCTATCCCTTGTCTTGAATATATTCTGGATCTGAGCCCCCCACAACCCTCTTTCAAGTTCCAAAGAATTGCTTTTCTCTAGAGAAGACATTTCACACCATCCTGAATTTGAACGCTGTACCCTGCTCCACCCTGCTCCACCCAACAGTAATCTCATCCCTTCAGCTACTATGTCAAGTCCTGTAGAAATTTTGTATGTTGACTTTCAATAGTTCATGCATAAAGGCAGCTCAAGTCCTCTGAAAACCGCAGTTTTTCAATCCCACACCGTTTATAAAATATTCCAAAATTTAATCCTTTTCTTTGGAAACTGATGGCCTCACATTTTCTACATTACATTCCAAATGCTATTTTCTCAGTTATTCTTTTAACCTCCCTATATCCCCTTGAAAGCTCTCTAATCCTGTTCACAGTCACAAAGCAATCCAACTTCATATCTTCAGCATACCATATCTTATCAAAAATAAAGGAATTTTAAAAGGAATTTTGAATAGACTGAGCCACAGCATAAATTCCTGCAACATCTCACAACTCACTTTCAAGGACTCTTCAACTCATGTTCTCAATATTTATTGCACATTTACTTTTTTTTTGCATTTTCTATATGTTGTCCTTTGCACACTGGTTGGCCACCATATTGGTACGCTCTTTCATTGATTCTGTTATGGTTATTGGATTTATTGAGTATGCCAACAAGAAATTGAATCTCCGGGTTGTATATGGTGACATATATGTACCGTGCCTATAAAAAGTATTCTTCCCCCCGGAAGTTTTCATGTTTTATTGCCTTACAACATTGAATCATAATGGATTTAATTTGGCTTTTTTGATATAGGTCAACAGAAAAAGACTCTGCGTCAAAGTGAAAACAGATCTCTACAAAGTGACCTAAATTAATTACAAATATAAAACACAAAATAATTGATTGCATAAGCATTTCCCCCCCCCCCTTTAGTATGACACCAAATCATCACTGGTGCAGCCAATTGCTTTTAGAAGTCACATAATTAGTTAAATGGGGATCATCGTGTGCATTCAGGGTGTTTCAATTGATTGTAGTAAAAATACACCTCTATCTGAGGGAGGCCACCAAGAGATCTATGACAACTCTGGAGGAGCTACAAGCTTCACTGGCTGAGATGGGAGAGACTGCGCGTACAACAACTATTGCCTGGGTGCTTCACCAGTCGCAGCTTTATGGGATAGTGACAAAGGGAAAGCCATTTTTGAAAAAAACTCACATGAAATCTCAGCTAGAGTTTACCAGAAGGCATGTGGGAGACTCTGAAGTCAGCTGGAAAAAGGTTCCATGTATGGTCTGATGAAACCAAATTTGGCCATCAGACTAAAGGCTACGTTTAATGTAAGCCGAACACCTCACATCATCAAAGACACTCCATCCCTTCTGTGAAGCATGGTGGTGGCTGCATCATGCTGTGGGGATGCTTCACTGCAGCAGGCCCTGGAAGGCTTGCGAAGGTAGAGGGTAAAATGAATGCAGCAAAATACGGGGAAATCCTGGAGGAAAACCTGATGCAGACTGCAAGGGAACTGTGACTTGGGAGAAGATTTGCTTCCCAGCAAGTCAATGACCCCAAGCATAAAGCCAAAGCTACACAGGAATGGCTTAAAAACAACAAAATTAATGTCCTGAAGTGGCCAAGTCAGTGTCCAGATCTCAGTCCAATTGAGAATTTGAGGCTGGACTTGAAAAGGGCTGTTCACTCACGATCCCCATGCAATCTGATAGAGCTTGAGCCATTTTGTAAAGAGGAATGCAGGCAACATTGCAGTGTCCAGATGTGCAAAGCTGATAGAGATCTACCCACACAGACTTTAGGCTGGAATTGCTGTCAAAGGTGCATCTACTAAATACTGACTTGAAGAGGATGAATACTCATGCAATCAATTATTTTGTGTTTTATATTTGTAATTAATTTAGATCACTTTGTAGAAATCTATTTTCACTTTGGGACAAGAGTGTCTTTCTGTTGATCAGTGTCAAAAAAGCCAAATTAAATCTACTGTGATTCGATGTTGTAAACAATAAAACCTGAAAACTTCCAGGGGGATGAATACACTTTATAGGCACTATACTTAGCTAATAAGTTTACTTTGAACTTTGAGCTTTGAATGTACTCAAGGGAAATGAGTCATTTACTGCCCAATAACCATCTCTCAGTACACACCTGTACAATACTGTCCACATGCATTGGTTTTGGTTATTCAGGTAATAAGATTGAAAGCCTTAAGACACCTTATCAAAGTTCTTCTATAGATCTAAATATGTCTGGTTCTATAGTTTGATATGCCTATTCCTTTGGATACAATTTCAATTCAGTTTGAATTTACGTGGACCTTCCCCATCTGATACAGACTGCCTCCAAAGACACTACTCAGTTGGATCCCCATTAATGAAGGTGCTGGGCTTTCTCCACTCACCCCCAGTCTTGACCAATCCTATACCCTTGCCTAACAGTCTGCTGAAATAACAGAATTCCCATCCCAGCCACTTATTCTGCACTCCCAAGATTATAGGGTTGCAGCCATTGACGGCCATTCCATACAAAGCCAACCTAACTGCCTGTCTACCAGTTCTAGCCCTTGACTATTGACCCTAGTCCCCTTCCCTTCACAGTCTATCCATCTTTCAGTCAGTTTTCATTTCTACCAAACAACTGGACCAAGTTCTCTGTCTAATCCACAGCTCCCTGTGTACTCCCTACGAGTCTTCTTCTGAGCAGAACTCAGACACAGACCCAGCTGATTCCTTTGAAAGTGAAGGATAGGCTTTGCATGAACAAAGCCAGTTTAGTAGTATATGGTACCTTACACCTGGAATACTACTAAATTTCGCAGCAACAGTCTATCAGTCAAAATGCCTGCTGCCTTGCTGTCAGTGACTATAGTGGAACTCTACTGAGGCTAACCTGTTTCTTACATAAGTGCAGAGCTGGGAGGTAGCAAGGATTAAACGGAAAGTTTGGGACTATTTGAAGGAAAAGAGAAATTAAATGAGGAGAGATAAAGTTAAAGGCTAAAAGGGGTTTAGAACTGAACAAGAGTAGAAATGAATTATCTGACAAGATGAGGTGTTTTTGTGTTAGCAAACTAACAGGAGAATTTGGAAATGTGAGGCAAATTTATGTCATCTAGGAACCTCCACCAATCTTTTTTTACTTAGTAATCCCTCTAAAATTTAACCTTAATCCTAGTACCTTCAATGTAGTCATAATGTAGAAACACTGATGACACTATTTTCAGCAAGCAAACACCTTGTTTATGCCAACCAACGAGCTCTTCAGTACCTAGATTTATGTTTTAGTCTTCACTCAATTTATAAGGCAGTTGCATTCTCCAAGTAACTATCGCTTTTTCCGTTATGTTTTAAACAGCAAGTCAACACCGACCAGTGCGAAGTCTAATCCATCCAAGAGACATCGAGATCGTCTGAACGCTGAGTTAGACCACCTGGCCAGTCTCCTGCCATTTTCACCTGATATTATTTCCAAATTGGATAAACTTTCAGTTCTTCGCCTGAGTGTCAGCTACCTTCGAGTAAAGAGCTTTTTCCAAGGTAGGTGCATTTAACAAACCAGTGTAACGCTCATTTAATACAGAGTTGTTCCAAATCCAGTCTCCCATGTTTCTGCTGGTGGGTTCTCATATTTCAATTTCAATTTCGGTTTTAATCTGATTTTGATCTTTGAAGTTGTCACTTTGTAATATTTATCTAGTAAAATGCATTCTTTTTGTTTTATTCAATACATATTTTTCCTATCTTTATCTTTGAGGCAGAGCTTTCAGTTCATTCCCTTGCACTTGCGATTTTCCTTTAGAATTTGACTTGAGTTTCAATGTCAAAATTCTCAGCTTTACTTTTGATTCCCTCCATATTCCTGCTGCAACTTGTCAGTACAACCTCCTCAATTCTTACACCCTCTGTGTTCCTGCAAATATGGCCTCTTGTCTACCAAATTTTTATGAATGTTGCCTTTAGTTTCCCAATGTAAACTGACTCTTGTACTCTCCCTACAGAATAAATTGCCTCTCTCTTTTTAACTCAAATCACATATCCTCGCGTCTCCTTATATGAATTAGTGTTAAATTGTGTTTGATTGTGTTCCTGTCAAGCAACCTGGGTTGTTTTACAACATTAATGGTGCTCTATAAATGCAATTTTTTTTTTAAACCAAACCTTTGAAACAATTTCTTATTCTAACAGCCTTCCTGGTTTTCTGTTGCTTCTTTCTATAGCTCTATAATGTGGTCCTGTCATCTCATTGTTGGTCAGCTGCTCTTTTGACACTGTGTGAACTTGAATCTCAATGAATTGTCTGGGTTTGATTACTTTATTGAGTAAATGATGTTGTCAAGGCCAAGAGAATCAAAGTCTACGTTAGTGGATACCAGTAGAAATGCTGAAGTCTACTAACTGTCTGGCATATAGCAATCCTTTTTTATATGGTTGTTTGGGATGTAGGATGAACACACAAGATCTGAAGCAGGATAGGATGCAACAACGGAAGAGATGCAACACACACAATATGCTGGAGGAACTCTGCATCTCCGGAAAAGAGTAAGCAGGCAACGTTTTGGGCCAAAACACTTCATCAGTCCTGAAGAAGGGTCTCGGCCCGAAACATCCACCGTTCCCTCTTTTCCACAGATGCTGCTTGACCTGCTGAGTTCCTCCGGCCTGTTGTGTGTGTGTGTTGCTTTGGATTTCCAGCATCTACAGATTTTGTTATATTTGAAACAGGAGAGATGTTTCTCTGTCATATCCATCTCCAGGTTTAATGAGCTGTGATAGGCTGGGAGTCACTGTGGCGCTTAGTGGAATTATTATTAAGGCAGCTAAACTGTCAATCAACTTATTGTTTAGCATCGCAGTTACATGGGAATGAAGGGATTTTCATTTGATGTGTAGATTATTTCGAATTTGACAACCCCATCCCTGAGGTTGCGAAAATAATAAGGTTAAGGAGCACTTGATATTGGCTTTTTAAATTCAAATGGCCTAATCGCAATAAAGGTTCAATGTTTACAGCAGCAGTCTGGCTTAGCATGATGCAGGGAGCATCACAGATTCAAATGGT
Source organism: Mobula birostris (assembly GCF_030028105.1). Lineage (NCBI taxonomy): Eukaryota > Metazoa > Chordata > Chondrichthyes > Myliobatiformes > Myliobatidae > Mobula > Mobula birostris. Next base: position 40,220,023 of record NC_092388.1, on the reverse strand, counting down.
ACAGGAAAAGCTCTTCAGGTGCTGAATGGGTCAGGGTGCACTCTCTCATACTTCCATCTTGGGTGTGCAGAATTATAATGCCAGGTTTCACTGAGCATGCAATGGACAGTTGAAAGACTCGCAGGTGAGAGAAAACTACATTGCCTATTGGGTATCTTCAGATATCACCAAATGATTCAACTGATTATTCTGGTTTGAACAAATAGTGGGTGAACGCTCCCAGTATCGCTAATTGCTGTCCTACACTTTGCATAAAGAGTTCGCTAAACTGCACATCCAGCCACTGTATATTCACCCAGTAGGTATGGTCATGCTTTGATATTTACCATGAAACAGGCTAGCAGGCAGAATGAAACAAAGCTCAGAATGTGGGAGTAGATAAATAAGCATTCTGAATCATAGATAAATAACAGAATTAACTACCTACCTTCCTATGATGAATCACCATTTGCTTTAATCTGGATTCTTTGCTGCTTCCTTTTACAATTATTGGAAGGCAGAGACCGATTGTTTAGGCCTTTGCCTGGACTGCTGAGATGTGAAAGGTCCATCATCTCAGAGGATTGGAAGCGAAGGGTCCTGACAAAGTCTGTAGCACCTACACTGGTGTCTGAGCTAGAGGAAGATGAAGGAGAATAGAGAGTATTATGTAGGATGTGGTATTAACACTGGGGATGCCTTTTATCTTTAATCTTTTCCTCAGTCCCGTCAGTTGGTTGTACGCCAGCCTTCTTACAGTCATGAGACCATGGAAAAACTAACAAGTAGCGTATTTGAAGAGACAGACACAATGATACTCAAAGTTTGTACCATTGTGAGCATGGGCTATAACCCATATGACAGACGTTGTTAAAGCTCCAAAGAACATGCCAGTGAATTCAGCCTTTAACATCCCCTCCCATCAGTTCGCATGTTTGGAGTCGGGCTGCTCCATGAACTCTGCCTTAACGGAGGTTTGGCTTCATGCAGGTTCTACAAAGCTTCACCAAGTTGCTGATAAACCTCTGCGTTTGCTGCTGCGGTGATGTTCCCCTGGGGCTCAGAGTCCATATTTGCAAGATGAGTGTGGCTCAGAGAAGCTTGTGCCCAACATGCAGGTTCTCCACAGTTAACTTTGTCACCTGCCTCAGGGTGGTGATTTGTGAATGACCAAGTGAAAGCTCAGCTATTCATCGGTCTTGCTGAAATATGAGCACTTGTGTTGCAACATAGTTGCACAGCCTATGATGGTTCATCCTCAGAAAGAATTAGATCCTGGTGAAATGCTTCTTTGCATCTCCAGCAAATCTTCCTTCATGCATGAAGACCTTAGAAGAAAAACAAAGCATGGGTATAAATCACCATACTCAATTTTCTCTTTGTTCTATTTCTTGGAAAAGCTGTCCATGAGCTCCCTGTCTCCTCATGTTCAGTTAAAGGCGAGACAGATGGGCATCTGTTCTATGGTATTCTTAACGTCACTTAACTGAGGTACTCCTATGATAATGCACCAAACTTAAAGCAATGTTAAGAAAATACTTGGTCATCAGCAACGAACATGTGTATTTAAGCTGAGAGATAAACACAAGAAAGGACAAGCCAGTTCATAGACACCCCATCAATAGTCTGGTTTTTTAGTGTGGGGTATATAGGCTCTAAGTAATTATAAACTTAATCCTACCAGAACTTTACACTTGGCTTAGAATTCCAGCAGACCGAATTGCATCTGTTCAACACTACTCTATATTACTCTTGAATATATGTGACCGCATTCTTAGAATGCTTTCGATTACACTGAAAATTTAGCTGCATTTGGTTTTTCTTTGATGAGTTGGACATTCATTTATTACAATTACACTGAATATCATGACAGAAATAATCATTAAGAAGTGTTCATTAAGTCATGGTGCATTGATTTTTTTTTTCAAAAATTCATTTATTTTGTGTATATAGTAAATTACACCTATGCATGTTATTCCAGTTAAATACTTTAAAACTTCTCTAAACCATTCAGTAATCAAACACAACTCAATTTTGCTCATTTTTCAATCTTTCTCCGATCTTCTACCTGTTCATGACCTAGTTTCCAAACTGTCATTAGAGTGGTGCTCAACATTCCGAAGTGACAGTAATTCTTGGGCGTCCTTGTTCGTCAGGAACTGGGTATACAACTGATATAACACCTAGCATATTTCAGTTAAGTATGTCACTAAAAAGTTTTCTGGCAGACTAGGGGTTTCTGTTTGACTTACTTAGAGTCTGGACCAGCTGGATGTTGTGATTAGAGTACACTTATACAACACAGATATTTGTGGGTGTATTCCAAATACTATCCATCAGGTCCCACTCATCCAATACCCACTATATACTTCATCTCCCAGTACAGTAACACTTCAGATTTAAATTTCCCACCACTGTTTATCAATTACACCATAACCCAGTTCTCAACTCTGACACCCCATTCAGTCCTAAACGTTTCCAAGATCCCTGCAGTTCTGGCCTCTTATACATTCCCAACCTACATGAATTCCACAAATGGCTAACCAAACCAATAGTTGATTAGACTCTTGCTGGAATTCCTTCTATATTCTCCTTCTTGTCATCTCTGCTCCTTTTAAACATGTTTTAAAAGCTACCTCTTTTGCTAACAATGTGTTTACTTGTTCTAGTAGCTCCTTGTACCTTGGGATGTTTAATGATTTAGCATGTAATGATCGCTGCGTATCCTGAAATAACATAAAGCATATTCATTAGAATGAGATATGAATACACCAAGATAGCCTTTTGAAAGTTCATCGGAGTGACTTTAACCTGTATTGACTTACCATGATTTTTTGACACTATACCCAAAATGCTTACATTCAATCAGTACCAGTATCCTCTAACTTAATGATTACAAGAAGACTCAGCCAAAAAATAGCAATGATCTCAGCCTACTTTTGAGTCTGTTGCTGTTTTTAATTTTTAACAAATTTCATCATCAAAATTCCTCCAACTTTTCACAATCCAACATTGCATTTTTTAAATAGTAGTTCGTGATTATGAGTTGCATATAAACATGTTTTGGATAAGGAATAGAAATCACTGATCATTTTGGGAGATTTCACTTCTCCCTTAATCCATTGGGAATGAAGTAAAGAAACTGAAGAAGTTTTAAGTATAAAACAAAACCACAAATCATTAGTTGCTGGAGAAGAAATTTGGTGCATGGGGACACTGCTTATTCAGGAACCTTAGTCCAATCAGGGTCAGTTTTGAGTGTTTGTAAGTCAATGGTAATAAATCTAAAACAAGATAATCATGGTTCTGAACGCAATTACACACAGCAATGTACTTGCCAGGTTATTCTTCTGAAAGGGAAGTTAATATCATTCACTTGTTAGATGAATCGTAACAGGCACCATAAAAGATTTATAAGATGACCTAGGGAATGATTTATTCTTCATATTTTTTCAACGTTATTATATAATGATGTAGATGAAGAAAACTTGTCAGAAGCTCTTTCTTCTGCCAGCATAATCCAAAAAGAATACAAACTTATCATAGGAATTAAGTGGCCCCCCCCATTAACCTTTCTAACCAATAACTAGATTTGGAAACCAAGAGTACCAATGACCAAGATGGGATCTGAAATTGGGCTTTGCTGGAAACACAAAATGGGAACCAGCTGGGCAGATTTAGTTGTGTTCAACTGTCCTTTGCTTCTGTTGATTGAAATGTAGAAAGAAAGAATGTGTTCACCTGTTGCCTATCCCTGCTCTACACTTTCACAAACAACTTCCACCCTTTGAATTGATTTTTTTTAGTGGTTAGAGAAAGAAACCATCCAGATTTGCAAGGTTATCTTTAAAATTCTAAATTCTGAATTAACACAGAAAGCGATCATTTGTCCCAGCAGATCAGCAGGATGATACTGCTAATAGTCCTCCTGAAATTCTTTCCAATGCTTTTCATCAAACTCCAATAGCATAACCTTCTTCTTTATTTCTCTGACTAGCCAGCTACCATTTCAGATCTTGATTTGTTTATGATGGTGAGCTCCATTTTTAACTGCTTTCAATATTAGATGATCCTAACAGTGGCATAACACTAAAATAAATACCATAATAATAAAAAGGTTGAAATTAATGATTTATTTTACAAAGTGCATAAGTGCTGAATTATTCTACAGTAAAGAAGTATCTTCTGAAATTTAGTTTCTTTTTTAATGTGGAAAATGGGTTGTTAAGAGTAGTCTGACAGAAACAGTGATAGAAGGAATAACTAGATCAGCCATTTCAGATGTTGGTTAAGAGTTAACTCTTGGCCAGAATGTGGGTAGAACCCATCAAATGTTCTTCAAGTTGTGGTCCATTACATCCGCTTGGAAGGGCAGATGTGGCCTTGGTTCCATGTCTATCTGAAAGACAGTCACCCCAATGGCAGGGTGCTCCCTGTCTTCTGCAATGGAGTTTCAACTTGGGTAATAAACTCTTATCTCCAGAGTAAGGTTGAGGGTCACAAACCTGTGAAAATAGTAAAAATAAGTTTTTTTTCTTTTATTAATCTACTCTAAAATTACATAACTTTCAATTTCAGTCAATCCCAAATTAACATATTCTATTTTGTACCTTTTAAAAATGTAAATGACCTTTACAAATGGTTATCCCCGATCCTCTGTGGTGTCTCAGTCAACTGTTAATGTAAATAATTTGCTTCAGTTATTCTTGGCTAAATTTCCTGCTCTATCAGTGTAATCATGGCACACATAGGATAGGATCCAATACCTCCAGTAGGTGTAGGGAGTGATCTCCAGAAAGATAATTGGGATTTCCAGATTCAACTATACAGCCAGACTAAAGAAAATGGCTTATTCTCATCAGACAAGGGGTAGTTAATTGAAAGTGGGTAGACAAACCACTTAACAAAGATTAAAGGTTTAATAAAATTGACAAAGGAACCAGGGGTGAAGTGAATGAGAATATTTTCTTGCATAACAAACCTTAATGGTCTAGAATGCTGTACCTGAAAGTGGTAAGAGAAGTGTCATTGAAAAGGAAAGATTTGCACGAGCAAGGGGTAACAGATGAGATTTGGAACTAATTAAAGATTTGCATGTTCCAAGGAATAACAATTACTCAACTTTTCTTTTATCGAATACCCACATCCTGAAGTAGTTTAAGAAGCTGGTTGTGGTCTGTCCTCTTTATTGTTTCTTCAAGTAATGCCATCTTAAGAGTCTTCAATGCAATGGAGAACATTAGTCATATGCAGACCATGTAGGGTAGGTTACTGTTTTCCTGCACTGACAACCACAATCATTATGCTTATCACGCTATTCTTAATTCTATGGAATCAATCCTTCATTATGGAGATTGGTAAAAACAGATTCAATTCACAGATCCAATTTTTCAATAAAGCAGTAGCAGTATTTCTTGAATCATTTTGCAAAGTGCAAGTACATACACTATTGAACGTGATTAAAGGACCATATTCCTTGAGGAAGCACATTGTTTTGGCGAAGTAAGAGCCTTCCATTCTGTTCTGGAAATCTATTCCGGGACAGAAAATTAAATTATCTTCTCAGGCCATTTTAGTCATGGTACAATGATTGAAACTAAATTAAAACAGTTCCTCAGGTATGTAGATAAAACAGAATCTTTAAGGAAGTACTTATCCATTTAGTAGAGTTCTTGCTGGAGTGAATTGTCATTCAGAAAAACTTAATTGAGTAAAGAAATAGCATTAATAAATCCATTGCACATGGCGAGAAGGTTAAGGACAGGATGAAGTAGTGGACACAATAATAATTGTGGAATTTTTGTTAAAGCTAGCAGGAATGAAATTGGGCTGCCTCAATGTTGCTATCAGAAAGGCAACAGCATAATTGCCTCTCAAAACTGAGAAGTCATTAAATGTCACATGCGATTAAACATAATTTAAATCACATTCCAGATTCAGTAAGATATGTCACTGATTTATCATTACTCTGAGCTGATGTTCAATGCCTAATTTTATAGAAAAAACATGATTTTTGCAGGTGCACAAAGAATGGAATGAAATATTACAAGTACATTGTGATGTTTATAATTGAAATCCTCATCAGCTGAATTTAGCTAGCCTTTTTTTTAATTCACATTTAGTCCATTTCAATTTCAGTTTTAAGGCAGAGAACTATTTCAAGAGTATCGCATTGTCTTTATTTTAGGTTTCCAGTATCTGCAGTTGTTTTATTTTAATTTCATTTACTGTAACATTCTGACTGGTTACATATTCCAGTCATCCACATGTTACCTTCAGATAAAGATCACAAGGAAAGTCTGGCTGAGTGGCAGGAGAACATCTTTTATTTGTAGTTTCATAACCTGGGGTGCCGATTGCGGCCACTATTAGTTTTCTTGATTCTAGTTATAATGTCTCAGTTACATTGAAAACTTATTGAACTGCTGTAATAGTGAAATGTAATCCAAACTTTTAATGTCAAAAGTAGAAGGAAAATTAACATCCATGTCAATAGAAAAAAAATAATCAGGGAAGCTGAGGCTGGAGATTAGAGCAGGCAGTAAAAATTCAAGTCTAAAGTGTGTGCTAATGTTTTATCCTCCTCACAGATCATCAGATGGCCCACACTAATATTTGCACAAATTTTAAGATTTCCCCAATGATCTAACCTTGCCTCCACCAACCACTTTCTCCTCTGCATGGTGCTCCTGTGCAGCATTTTCAAGGAGAACGTTACATACCATATTTCCATTGATGATACCCATCTTTATCTCAGCACCATCTCCTTGACTCTTTGTTTATAGTTTGTTCAATATACAGTATTAGGATGAGCAGAGGTTTAAACTTCAATAATTTGCTATCTGATTATTCAGAACTTCTGGTGACTCAGCATCTGGCTCACCAAGAGGTATTTATCAAGAGTGCTGCCGAAGGACTTCAGCCTGAAACATCGTCTGTACTCTTTTCTTAGATGCTGCCTGGCCTGCTGATTACTCCAACATTTTGTGTGTTCCCAAGAGATATTTACCATGTTCTCTGGACCCTGCCTCCTGCATTTTCTTCCAGTCCATGGGACGCCTGCTCTATTAATCATGAATATGCTGTCAATGCTCCCCTCTAACTTTCCACGGCCCTGTTTCCCACTATGCTTTTCAACTCACAAAGATTCTGTTTCTATCCTCTCTTGAAGAATGTCTTGGATTCCAACCTTGCATCCCTGTTTAGCTTACCAAGATAAATGGAAAATTCTTTTTGATTCTGTGAAACATGTTTAAAAGTTGAATTAAACATGTTTTGCAGCGTTATTAAAATTACACCCAGTAGTCCAGAAGATCTGCCAGTCCAGCACCACTAAAGTCCCAAAAGTACTGGATTAGAATTCAACTGCAAAATATTCAGGACTCAAACTGTTCACTGTCATAAATTCCATTCCATATCTACCAAATCCCTAAATTTCCTAGCTGAAATTGAATTAAACTAGATAAAGTTTCAGTATAACTTCTGCCTACATCAACAGTGTTAAATGGTTTGAGAACTTTCTGTTTTTAGAGGTGAGCAGCATCAGTAGCCTGTCCTGGTCAAGCTGCAGTCGCCATGATCCTGAAAGCTCACCTGCGCCTTTTCTTCCTCAGGCAGCAGAACCCTTTGCACCTCAAACTATTTTCACTGATGCTCCATGGAAAGTATCCAATCTGGCAACTGTTCTGCATATGACTGCAAGACATTGCAGAGACTTATGAACACTGCTTGACTCGTCATAGAAACAGCATCCCCTCCATGGATTCTGTCTCCTTACCCTGTCACCTACGCTCGACATTCTCTCTTCTGCTCTCTCCCATTGGGCAGCAGGTACAAAAGCATGTTCCACCAGGTTCAAGGACAGCTTCTACCTCACTATTATAAGACTATTGAAAGGTTCCTTAGTATTTTCTGATTTTATCTGTATGAACAGTATGTATGCAAGATGAACTTTTCATTGCATCTTGATACATGTGACAATAATAAAACAATTTAAATTTTAGTCATTTCCAACACCAAGATCACCATTTTTCACCTTTGTATCATTGCCCAACAACAGTATTGCCTGAGCTCCTGAACTGCTCAATCATGCCTTGTTATCTGCAGCCTTAATTAATCCAGTGCAATCCTACCAAGTTTGTCCAATTCTAGGTCAGCCCTGCTGAGTATGCAAACTCACACAGTTCCATTCATCCATCACCTTTGTGTTAATAACATATTCTACCCTACTGAAGAAGTCTTCCATTTTAATGTTTTCAAATCATTCAATGGTCTACCCTCTCAGCATCTTTGAAGGGATCGCTATGAGATGTTAACACTCCTCTAATTATGGTCTCTTGAGCATCCTTGAACTTAGTCACCCTGCTATTAACAACTGAATCATCTCCACCTTTCTTGCCAGCTTTCAGGCACACTTTAAACTTTGGTCAATAGTCAAACCTTCATGTGTGGTTTGATTTTAAGGTTTTGTTTGAAACGCCCTTGCAAAGTGCCTCAGAATGTTTTATGTAAATGGGTGTTACTGTTGTTGACAAGGGGTGTGCTGGGGCAAACTTTCACTTTAAGCAAGCTATGAGACTGATTGAGTAAGATCAGCTCCCTGTTGCACGTCCTGCCCAACTTGCCTAACAGGGTACTAGGCAGGGTATATAATGGGATCTCAATCCAATGCTACTCTAATTGCAATGTTCTCAGATTCAAACTTACCTCAATTAAATAGTATTAAAAGATACAATGCTTATATTGTCTTTACTAAGCTCCAATACATCCTAAGCTTCACTCCACTTCCATGTGTATTTTCACTTGAAATTTCCTTTGTTTTCCTATTATCCCTAAAAGACCCCTTCCAATGCCTGACTTTGGCATCATACCACCTCCCTTATATTCCTCATTCACATGCTCTTCCTTCAATCAAAAAGGCCAGGCAATCCGTGATATATGTCTTGCATGTACCAGTATTCATTTATAGCCCCTCTATACTTGCACATGACAACAAAGGCATTCATAAATGTACATGCAAGGATATATCTTTGCTGATGGCTGGTTCAAGTTTCTGTACTGACCTGGATAATGTAATACACGAACTGGATTCTAAGCTGTATAGATTTTTATGGGAAATTGTGCAAGATTAACAGCTCCAAGAATAGAAACATACTGTTCAACTTAAATGAACAGCCATTTCACTGAGAAACAGGAAGACTTCCATATGGAAGATTCATCAGCAGGCAAGAGTGAGGCCAATCTTATAAAAATAGTAAGTGAAAAATTAGGGAATCACTCACTATATTTCAGTTGCTTTGTTTCTTGGAAAGAGATCCAAGGTTTTGCTTATTATTTCAGGAATACCAGCCAACATTTTTTCTGAATTTGTTTTTAATTACTGATTTCTAAAATTGTATCACTGGTGTAGAGAAATGTCTGCAAATGAGTACTGTAAATCAGGTTTATTCAGAAACTGGAAGAAATGCTTATTCATAGCATTTGTAGTGCTGAAAGGAACTGATGTAAAAGGACTTCCCTTAAAGAAGAAAAATAAAATGGCTTCTCCTTGGATTTAAGGAACTGATTTTCTGATACCAATGTCTGCTTATTTGAATACTGCCAAAGATTAACTACGCTATTACAGTAATAATAACTTCTTCAAGTTCGGTAATAGGGATTCCCCTATTTGGCCTCTTTATGACTCAGTAGGTTTGTTTCTTAACTACTGTCTAAAATGGCCTCACAAACCAGTCTACTCAGTAACCAATTAGAGTTAGACAATAAATGGTAACTTGACAGCAGCAGACACATCCCAGGATTGAATAAAAAAAACATTTACTTTATCTGGAAAGATGCATAAACTGCATGCAGTATATTTGTATCTAGTTATGTAAATAAGTCATGAGGCTGCAGGGTATATTGAAATCAGTGTGTACCTATGATGCACATAGCTTATGCAAAAAGTTGCTGTTAGAATGAACATGTGATGTGTTTAGCCATCATAAGTCCCTTAAATGTTATTGTAATTAGAACTTAATAGTACTCTAGCAACATCCAAGGCCTGTTTTAAGATACAACATAAAACTGGATGAGCTAAAAAAGAATAAAAACAGAATAAATGAAATCAGCAATTTTGCATTTGATAGCACTGTGCAAATGGTAAAAGTTCCATGGTCATGAAGACAAACAGCAGAGTATAAGCCATGAAGGTTCAATCTCCCAATTGGTGGCTGAGTAGGAGGATTTTTGAGTAGCTCATACTACTTAGATCAAGGGAGGGCAGGTGAGCTGAAGGCAAGATTCTTTTCACTGTAAGACAACAGCAAACAATCTTAAAGGTGCCATCTTTTAAGGCAAAGTTAGAGCAAGAAACATAGAAGAAATGCAAAGAAAAAGATTGAGCGTGAAATATGAACACACAAAGCTTTAGGTATTATGAGAGCAGTTCGATGGAATAAGAAAATAACATCTCCAGCACATGGACAGCCTATGGTTGTATAACAGTACTGAAGTGTAGAAGCATTTGGGTGTCCTATGGTATAATTTGCAAAAAACTAGTATGCAGGTACTGGAAGTAATTATGAAACTTAATAGAATGTTATCATTTACAGCAGTGGGAACCGAAGAGCAAAGTAGAAAGTTTATGTTTCAGAAGTACAGGGTTTTTGTGAGACCACATATGGAGAAGTATACACAGTATTGAACCCCTTACTCGGAGAAGAATTTTCGTGCATTGGAAACATTTCAGAGACCGTTTTCTGCATTAATGCCAGGAGTGGAGGAGTTATCAGATGAAGAAATGTGGGACAAATTAGGCCTTATCTGCTGGGGTTTTGAAGAATGAGGGGCAAGTGGATAGAAACATAAAAAATCAATAGGGGTATGGACACGGTGGACATGGGAGGATGGAGATGAAGTCGTTCTTTTTCTGTCAGGAACACTCTTCTTCAAAATGTATTGAAAGCAAGAGTTTTTGGATTTTTTTGAAGGGGGTAGGTATGTAATAAGCAAAGGGGGTGGGTATGTAATAAGCAGGAGGTAGGAGTTTGTGGAAGTGATAGTGAATGATCACGACAGGTGGATGGGAGTGCAGAGTTGATCTTGCAGGCAGATCAGCCATGATCTTATTTAATGGCAGAAGAGTCATGAGGGGCTAAAATGCTCCTAATTTGTGAGTATGAATTACTCATGTGCCACAAGGAAAGAATGGAGATGCTAACCATGCCAGGTAATATTCTTGAACTTGAAGACTGCATGAAACCTCACAATTAACGCAAGATGTGAATCCAATAATGATAACGGAGGGGATTCCAAAAAGTATCCCGCACTCAGTAACTTTATAGCTCACCAATGACTCATTTGTGATGGTGGTTCAGAATTTGAAAGAATATTTCACATCATAGCAGTTTCAGACAGCGGAAAAATATAAATTTGATGCATGGGGTCAAAGGCTGGGGGAAACCATTATAGCATTCAAAAACCTGTCAACTGGTTAATGTTTGGTCAAAGGTTCGGAGTTATTTAATCAAAGCACGATAAGCCTTGTGACTGACGGTGCAGAAGATTGTGAGTGAAAGGACGTCCCTTTAGAACCGAGATGAGGAGGTATTTCTTGAGCCAGAGGGTGGTGAATCTGTGGAATTCATTCCCATGCAAGCCAAGTCATTGGTCATATTTAAGGTAGTCGTTGATAAATTATTGATTTGTAAGTGGGTTAAGGCTTATGGAGAGAAAGTGGGGGAAAGGGGTTTGTTCAATTTTTAAACTCCAAAATGTAAAAGTTACGGAAAAGAAAGCAAGGGAGCCAAGAGAGGTGAATCTTAGTTCATTTTTACTTTAAGCAAGGTGCACATGCTTCATGTGTTGGCGTAATGACGTATGCCATTTACGTACTTTTACATTTAACCCACATTGCTTTATTAAACAACAACAAATACTTAACCAAACATACGTATATAATATTACTCAATTTATTACTGAAATATTAAAAACACAATAGGGTTGAAAAAATAAATCAGTTGTGTTTGGGTGAGGGAGCAGATATTCTGGGCTGAACGGCCTAACACTGCTTAAATATCTTTTGGATTTCTATGGAAAAGCCAGTCAAGGCTTTCACCCTGTGCAAGCCACAACTGCAACCATCAAAGGACAAAATTCAATGCTTTGTTCAGGAAGCAACAAAAATCAAACACGACCACAAAATGGTGAGATTTGCTTTTCTGGATCCATCACTACACATTCTCTTTACAGCTGGTCTTTTAAAAAATCAGTGCAGTTCTCGAGAGAAAAGCATGACACAGAAGTTTATTAAATGCAATGAAAGTCAACTGATAGGAGTGCAGTCCCTAATATTCCCAGCACGGCTTGGAAAATGATTTCCTCTGAGGTGTGGCCATGTGGATGACCGATTCCAGACCGGTGGTGCTGACTGAAGCATTGTAGGAGAAGAAACATCAGGATTTTGCTGTGGCAGACGTATGGACAGAGATCTAAGTAATCAAGTGGTGGCAATCTCTCTCTATTTCTCTTGACTGGGGGAGAGTTTGCTGCCGATTCTTGAGTCGGAGGATCTCAGAATAAAAAGCGATGTGGCAGACGGTAATACGGTAACAGCATCAGTCAGTCTCCCCTTTCGCTGTGAAATGGATGATATCTCTCTGTCCCTTGTGAGTGAGAGAGAGAGCCTGCAGCATGTCGAAGTGTCGGGTGAACAATAGTTTTTGCTGACTGCAGATCATGGTCTGTCTTTGGGTGCTTTGCTAGTGCTTTGGGGGAGGGGGAGGTTGATACATTGCTGCTCGCTTTGGGGAGGGGGAGGGGGACTTTGGGGTTCTAACAATTTTCTGTCATTCTTTCTTTTGGGGTTCTTCTGTTTTTTGTGGATGCCTGTGAAGACAAGTATTTCAGGTTGTATACTATACATTCTCTAATAACAAGGGGAACCATTTGAACACAATACCAGCACAGTTGCTTTGAGTCACTAAAAGGAAATATGCACATAATGACAATTGCTGCACTTGATACAGATTTTACTTTTGAAAGCAATTTTGCTACTTGCAACTATGTGATGAGTCACTGGGACTTTGAAGATGAAGTTTCTGATTAGCACAAAGTAATTAGAGGCTGACACATCAACAGTACTGTAGACTGTCCCATTAAGGGAAGAATACATTCGACGTATGGCCCATTATCTGACGAAGGCAAAAGGTCAATCCAGGGAAAGATGTAGAAGTCTTGAGTTAGACGCTTTGTGGAATATCCGAATATGGTCAGGGTCTCAAATTAACTTGGTGACCAATGATGTTAGGAAAAGATTGGTTAATAGGTCCAGAATCTGATCAGGCATATTATTTACTGCTGAAGATTATCTTTAGTTCAGAATACTGCATGAATCTTCTGATATCAGTAGAGTGTTAGTTTTTTGTCCTCCAATTTATGGACATAGATTTTTTGATAATAGTCATTGAGGTCACTCAGGACTCAACAAGTTATATTATTTATACAGTCCATGAAAACACTTTGAGAGGATGGACTAACCTGAACAGGTCTCAGTTGGTAATTTAGCTATGTGATCTTAGACAATAAAATATTCTATAATCACAAGGGTGTCTAAAATAGAAATATTAAATGTTTACTTCAAGCATTCTCAGAGAAAGCATTGTAGAAGAGCTACACATGGAATTCACTAGAATCGTAAATGTGAAAGCCTCTGGCAAATAGGGTTAAAGATCTGGGGAAGTTTGTACCCACATGGCTATTTGCTTAAGAAGCAGTTATACCACCTAATACGCCATTACGGACATAGAAATGGCTAACTTGACCACTCCGCACAGGTCAGGAAAGAATGACACAAGAGGTTATTTGAAGTCAGAAATGTACTTCTGTGTGTGGAAAATATCATTGAAGAGTTAAGTTGGATCATTACTATGTACCGACAACCAACAGAACATGTGCTGTATCATCTAATGATTCTCCTGGAACATCCTGTTTCCAGTGGGGCAGCAAAGAGTTAGTCTATCTGAGCCAACAGATTTCTAGCTCTTTAGTTTCTCCTGCTCAATGAACTAATGAGGATTGATACGACTGTCCCTCTCGTTATCACTTTAATCCAAGATGGGTGTGTACCAAGAGGGCCTCAAAGTGGTGACTCTTTGTGTGCAGTTCAGATGGAAATGATCAAATATTCCCATTTCGGCCTGCTAAAGCTGAAATCCACAGTCACAGCCATGGGTAGTTCAGTAAGCAACATCATTTAAAGATTGCTTAAAAACCTATTGATGTTCAAAATCAGCAGCCCCAGATGCAAGACTCAGGACGTGAGTACAGTTCCACTTTAAGAAAAGGAAGTAGGGAAGGCGTGTTGGGTTTCAGAATCAGAATCAGGTTTATTATCACTGGCATGTGTCATGAAATTTGTTAACTTTTCAGCAGCTGTACAATGCAACGCATAATATAGTAGGAAAAATAAATAAATTAATCAATTACAGTATATGTATATTGAATAGATTAAAAATCGTGCAAAAACAGCAATGATATATATTTAAAAAGTGAGGTAGTGCTCACAGGTTCAATTAGGAATTAGATGGCAGAGGGGAAGAAGCTGTTCTGGAATTGCTGAATGTGTGTCTCCTACCTATGGTAACAGTGAGAAAAGGGCATGCCCTGGGTGTTGGGATTCCTTAATAATGGATGCTGCTTTTCTGAGACACCACTCCTTGAAGTTATCCCAGGTGCTTTGTAGGCTAGTACTCAAGATGCAGCCAGCTAAATTTATGACCCTTTGCAGCTCCTTTCGGTCCTGTGCAGTAACACCCCGACACCTGCCCCCCCATCCCATACCAGACAGTGATGCTGCCTGTCAGAATACTCTCCACAGTACATCCATAGAAGTTTTTGAGTGTTTTTGTTGGCACTCCAAGTCGCTTCAAACTCCTAATGAAGTATAGTCACTGTCTTGCCTTCTTTATAACTGCATCGATACATTGGGACTAGATTAGGTCCTCAGAGATCCTGACACCCAAGAATTTGAAAATGCTCACTCTCTCCACTTCTGATCCCTCTATGAGGATTGGTATGTGTTCCTTCATCTTACCCTTCCTGAAGTCCACAATCAGCTCTTTCGTCTTACTGACACTGAGTGTCAGGTTGTTGCTGCAACACCACTCCACTAGTTGGTATATCTCACTCCTGTACACCCTCTCGTCTCCATCTGAGATTCTACCAACAATGGTTGTATCATCAGCAAATTTATGGATGGTGTTTGAGCTATGCCTAGCCTCAAAGTCATGTGTATATAGAGAGTAGAACTTTGGGGAAGCACACACCCCCGAGGTGCACCAGTGTTTATCGTCAGCAAGGAGGATACGTTATCACCAATCCACACAGATTGTGGTCTTATGGTTAGGAAGTCAAGGATCCAATTGCAGAGGAAGGTACAGAGGCCCAGATTCTGTAACTTCTCAATCAGGATTGTGGGAATGATGGTGTTTAATGCTGACCTACAGTCGATGAACAGCATCCTGACACAGGTGTTTGTATTGTCCAGGTGGTCTAAGGCCAGGGAAGAGCCAATGAGATTGCGCCTGCCGTTGACCTATTGTGACAATAGGCAAATTGCAGTGGGTCCAGGTCCTTGCTCCAGCAGGAGCTCAGTCTAGTCATGACCAACCTCTCAAAGCATATCATCATTGTCGATGTGAGTGCTACTGGGTGATAGTCATTAAAGCAGCTCACATTATTCTTTTTGCACTGGTATAATTGGTGCCTTTTTGAAGCAAATGGGAACTTCCACCTGTAGCAGTGAGAGGTTGAAAATGTCCTTGAATACTCCCACCAGTTGGTTGGCACAGGTTTTCAGAGC
The DNA here is from genome assembly GCF_030028105.1 of Mobula birostris. Lineage (NCBI taxonomy): Eukaryota > Metazoa > Chordata > Chondrichthyes > Myliobatiformes > Myliobatidae > Mobula > Mobula birostris. The sequence goes on along the minus strand of NC_092388.1, from coordinate 40,204,203 downwards.
CTTACCAAGTACTCCGTTGGGACCTTCTGCCCTGTGAGGGTTCACTCTCTTTAAAGACAGCCTAACATCGGCCTCTGAGACAGAGGTCACAGGGTCACCAGGTCACTGGGCGCAGCTGGGATCTTCACAGCTGTAGTTATATTCTCCCTTTCAAAGCGGTATAGAAGGCATTGAGTTCATCTGGTAGTGAAGCATTGCTGCTATTCATTCTATTGGGTTTCTCGATTAGGTACTCAGGGATTCATCTTCAAATATGAATAAATATGCCACAGTTGTTACCAACTGCATCAAGACCTGTGTAGATGAGTGTGTGCCCTCAAGAACATACTGGACATACACAAATTCACAAGCCATAGATGAACTAGGAGGTTCATAGTCTGCTGAGGGCGAGATCTGTGACATTCAAGACCAGAACTATACAAGAATACCAGGTATAAATCTGAAGGCCGTTAGATTTCTGAATGAAAAATGAACCCATGTTCCTCACTTTTTCTTGCTCTCTTTTTGCACTATGAATTTAATTTAATTTTATATATATATATATTCCATATTGTAATTTATGTTTTTCATTATTATGTATTGTAATGCACCGCAGCCATAAAACAACAAATTTCATGACATATGCCAGTGATGTTAAACCTGATTCTGATCCCTCATTCAGAGATTAAAAGTTAGGCAAAGTTCAGAGCATATGAAGGATGCTCTGATATTATTGAAGCAATAACATTTCCCACTCAGTCTAAGTGTCATTCAGCTACACGTGCTAGAGTCAGAAACCACAGAATCCTTCTTACAATGCAAGGTTGATCTCTCAGGCCAATACTGAAAGAGGTTGGCAAGGTGGATTCCTAAGAATAATTGCATCTTCTACTGCAGAAGGAAATGACTTGACAGTAGCCAACTAACCTTCCAGCACATCTTTGGGATGCAGGAAGAAACTGGAAGTTGAGTTGGTCAAAGGGAGAACACGTGCAAAGTTCACACAGACAGTGGCTGAGGTCCCCAGACCTGCACGGCAGCATTGTACCGCCCTCCATTGTGTGAGCACCCTGGGTACTTGGAAATAACAGTAGAGAAAATTCTTCTCAGATTCCATTACATCTTGAGAATTGAGTGAGTAGCACTTGCCTTTTATGGGAAGGCCAAAGTTCTGAAAGGATCTCAAGTCATCTCAAGAAAGCAGTCTATCATCAGCCGAACTTTGGGAAATTCCACATTGCTGACATATCCCCATGACTGCCAAGAGCACTCCTGAAGGAAAATTCAAAGAATTCTTCTGTCATGAGCCATACAGTTTGCCTTTGAGCGTTGAGTTTCTAGGGTTTTTGAGTATTTGTATTTAGTAATATCTTAAGCCCTTGTGTTTTCAGTTTGATCTTGGCAAGTTAATTGTGGCTGGTACATGTTTTGCACATTCTATGGTTATTTGGGGAGGACTCATTCAGTGCTGTAGAGGGGTCATCTTGTCACGATGCGCTCACAAAGGACTGCCCCAAGGGGAGGAGGAACAGCAGGATCCTCAGGAAGAGATGGAAGCATGAGGTTAATCACTGGGATCAGAGCCTCAGAGGAGCGACTGAGCGACGCCAGGAGGTAATTCATCCTCTCCGACACAATGACCCCCCCCACTCCGGCACTGCATGACAAAACATTTATAACACCGAGCAGCCAATTGGGCCAACAAGCTTATTTTCCACTCAGAGCTTCTCTCATACTGCCTCATCCAAACTTACAATTTTTATTTTGCTTTGTCAACACAGTTTCCCATTTATTCTAACTACGCTTATCACAAGTAGAACCTAATTTTGGACAAATGGTGGCTTTGTGGGAATTAATACTGAAACTGCTGCACTAATTAAAGCAGTTCTACAAATTCTTTGTTAATTTCAATATTTATTGCTTTTTGTTTTTACGTACTTTGCTGGTTCTGGTGAAGCCTAAAAATCAGGCAGTTTCATCCACCTGATGGAAGCTTGATTATGCCTGTAATTGTCTTAGTAATTATCTAATTATCTGGCTGATGACCTAAAATTGATGATTATGCAGGTGCAACTGCTCAAAATTACTAGAGGTGCTTTGGTAAGTGGAAACTTCATGAGTCAACTCAATTTAGATCTGGCGCATTGCCTGGATTCAAACTAGATTCCAGGAGTGAGCTGTCTTTCCACCCCCAGGAGGTGGAGTGAGACTCATCTGAAAGAGAGCTTCAGTTGTCATACTACTGAACCTCCATCCTAGCATGTCCTGAGAATCTTTTTTTTTGCCATTTAGGTAAAATCTTTGATATTTGCAGACATTTAAAGTATGAAAATGTTTGTAAATATTTTAAAAAAAACAAATCCTAAAATATTAAAGTATTTTATGAAACAATTAAACTAAACTTAGAAATAATACGTGGAGGAACTCAGCAGGTCAGGAGAGGAACAAACAGTTGATGCTTTGGGACAAGATCCTTCAACAGGACCACAAAGGAAGGGGGAAGAAGGCAGATTTCAAACTGGTAGGTGATAGGTGGGACCAAGTGAGGGCGAAGGTGGGTGATGTGGGATGAAGAAGCTGGGAGGTGATAGGTGGAAGGGGTGAGGGGCTAAAGAAGAAGAAGCTGATAGGAGAGGACAGTAGAAAGTACTGGAAGCTAGAGAAACCAATGTTCATGCCATCAGGTTGGAGGCTACCTAGCGGAATATAAGCTGTTGCTTTTCCAACCTATGTCCTCATTTCTCAGGATGAGGCTTTTCAGTCCAGAGCAGTTTATCCACTGACATCCTTTATAAACCCACTGATTCTCACAACTACCTGGACTATACCTTTTCCCATCCAGTCACTTGTAAAAACATCATTTCCTTCTCTCAATTCCTCCGTCTCCACTGCATTTTCTCTCAGGATGAGGCTTTTCATTTCAGAACTAACAAGATGTCCTCCTTCTTCATAGAAAGGGGCCTTCCTCCCTCCACCATCAATGCTGCCCTCACCTGCATCTCTTACATTTCATGTACGTCTGCCCTCACCACATCCTCCCACCACCCCACCAGGGACAAGGTTCTTTTTATGCTCACCTACCACCCTACCAGCCTTCACATCCAGCATGTAATTCTCCATAACTTCTACCATCTCCAACAGGATCCCACAACCAGTCATATCTTTCCCTCCCCCAACTTTCCATGGGGATCGCTTCCTACACGACTCCATTGCCCATTCATCCCTCCCCACTGATCTCCCTCCTGGCACTTATCCTTGCAAGTGGAACAAGTGCTACAACTGCCGCTACACCTCCTCCCTCACTAACATTCAGGGCCCCAAACAGTCCTTTCAGGTGAGGCGACACTGCACCTGTGAGTGTGTTGGGGTCATCTACTGAATCCAGTGTTTCCGGTGTGACCCCCTGTATATCAATGAGAAGCGATGTAGATTGGGAGACTGCTTTGCCGAGCACCTATGCTCCGTCTGCCAGAAAAAATGGGATCTGCAGTGGCCACCCATTATAATTCCACTTCCCCTTCCCATTCCGACATGTCAGTCCATGGCCTCCTCTACTGCCACGATGAGGCCACACTCAGGTTGGAGGAAAAACACCTTGTATTCCACCTGGGTAGCCTCCAACCTGATGGCATGAACGTTGACTTCTCAAACTTCCATAACCGCCCTCCCTCTCCTTCACCATTCCCCATTCCCATTTCCCTCTCTCACCTTATCTCCTTCCCTGCCCATCACTTCCCTCCAGTGCTCCTTCCCCTTTCCCTTCTTCCATGGTTTTCTGTCCTCTCCAGTTAGATTCTCCCTTCTCCAGCCATTTACCCCTTTCACCAATCAGCTTCCCAGCTCTTTACTTCACACCTCCCCCTCTCCTGGTTTCATCTATCACCAACTCCCTTGTACTTCTTTCCCTCCTTCCCCTACCTTCTAACTCTGACTTCTAATCTCTTTTTTTTGATCCTGATGAACGGCCTCAGCCTGAAACATCGACTGTTTCCTCTGTTCCATAGATGCTGTGCTCCTCCAGCATTTTGAGTGTGTGCCCATCTTGTGACAGCAGAGGAGGCCATGGACAGACATGTCAAAATTGGAATGGGAAGTTGAATTTAAGTGGTTGGCCACTGGGAAATCCCATTGTTCGTAGCAGACAGAGGAAAGGTCAACAGCATTTGTCATTCAGTATGTCCCAGACCTAAGGCGTTTCCACATTAAGTCTGGGGTTTGTTGGTATCGGAAACTTTGGCTACCGCCAGCATAATTATTTCTTGTAGTTTCTACATCAAGCTTGGATTTTGCACAAATCTGTTAGTTTTTCCAGTTTAAAGGAAACATTGTACAGACTGAGAACACCCAGCATGCCAGTGTATTTTTCTACAGCCAGTAGATGGTTAACTTCAATCTAGACCAGGGGGTTCCCAAACCTTTTTAATGTCATGGACCAATACCAATAAGCAAGGGGTCTGTGGACCCCAGGGTGGGAATCCTTGGTCTAGACTTTCAAATGGAGGGCAAGTTAAAAGACAGATTAGCAGGATTTGAAAAAGAGGAAAGGAAGGAGAGAAACCACATATAAGCAAGTACAGAAAGGAAGAATTGATAGATTGATTGTTTGAGAATGCAATAGATCATGCAATAGAAGCACAGAGGAAATAATGTAGAGTCACTGAAAAGTACAGCACTGAAACAGGCCCTTCGGCCCATCTGGTCTGTACTGAACCATTAGACCTGCCTTTGCCCATCGACCTGCATCTGGATAACAGCCCTCCTTACCTCTACTACCCATGTACTTATCCAAACTTCTCTTAAATGTTGAAATACACTTTGCCTGCACCACTTGTGCTGGCAGTTTGTTCCACACTCTTATGATCCTCTGAGTGAAGAAGTTTTCCCTCGTGCTCCCCTTAAACTTTTCACCTTTCACCCTTAACTTATGATCTCTGGTTGTAGTCCCACCCAACCCCAATGGAAAAAGCCTGCTAGTATTTACCCTATCTATACCCCTCATAATTTTGTATACCTCTATCAAAATTTCCCATCAATCTTCTATGTTCCAGGGAATAAGGTCCTAACTTATTCAATCTTTCCTTATAACTCTGAACCTCCAGACCTGGCAACATCCTTGTAAATTTTTTCTATACTCTTTCAACCTTGCTTACACTTTTCCTGTAGGTAGGTGACCAAAACTGCACAATACTCCAAATCAGGCCTCACCAATGTCCTGTACAACTTCAACCTAACATCCCATCTCCAGTACTCAGTACTCTGATTTATGAATGCCAATGTGGTAAAAGTTTTCTTTGCAACCCTATTCACCAGTGATACCACTTTCAATGAATGATGGAGCTATATTCCCAGCACTCCTTGTTCTTCCGCACTTCACAGTACCCTACCGTTGATGGTGTAAAACTTACCCTGGTTGTTCCTATCAAAGTGCAACACCTCACAACTGTCTGCATTAAATTGCATCTGCCATGGCTGTGTAAACCATTGTAACGGTTTCAGATTTCCAGCAGAGTATTTTTTTGTTTAACACACAGAAAGTACTGGAGTAACTCAGCAGGTCAGAACCGAAATATCAACCGTTTATTACCCTCCATAAATGCTGCCTGACCTGTAGAGTCCTCCAGCATTTTGTGGGTGTTGCTCAAGATTTCTAGCATCTGCAGAACCTCTTGTGTCTCTGTTTTCTTGTTTGCTTGGCTTTGCTTAGATGTTATAACATTTAGTAAATATTATGCACAGGCAAAAATGATGCCAATAGCAGAGTAGTACAGTGTATGAAAGGTCGCTTTTTAAATATTTGATTATTAATGTTGGTCTTGCTGTAGGAGACCATATGGAGGTTTGGAACTCACTATTCTATTGACACAATTGGCTGAAGAGGAGTGTGATTTGAGTTAGATGTGCAAAATCCAATGTTAGTGCACCATGTATACATGGATTTTCAATTTTATGGGGATATTTGGGCTGCTACTTAACTCTCCAGCATAGGGAAGTAATTTATTTAAATGATATATATTTTCATATCATTTTTTCTTTATGACTTTTGAAGCTCTTGGAATGCAATTGTTAGCACATTTTGGAATTAATAGTTTCTGCAATAGTTTTCTGGTACTTCAGAAAATAGAAGTGGTAGGGAGAGACCACGAAGTGTATGCATTGTTTGCTTTTATAGATTGAGGATTTTCATACGCATCGATGGATGAATGAATTCATTTGAAACTGTTGAGCATACTATAACCAGTATTCAGTCTTTGAGGTAGAATTGTTTTTCAGTGGAATCAGATTAGATACAAAGCTTGTCTTTTGCTGGTCCAAAGAAGAACTGTAAGCAATACAGAATCTAATTGAAAAGGAGCTAGGTAGTGTGGAATAAATTAGAGCGGTTTTTGTCACCGAAGAGGATAATGGACCAGTAATGCTTTTGCCCAAATCTGGAAAAGAATAGTGAGTCTATGTGGAAACTACAGAGATACACCAACTCAAGCTGTAGACAGTAGATAATATCTACCACTTCCTTGACAAGATCTCAGAGTTAGCAGGATCAAAGGTATTCACAAAATTGGATCTACACATAATAGGTCGGGAACACCTGACCATCAAAGAGCATAAAATGCTCCACTCACATGCAACAGTTATCTTGAGGAGTCTAGTTTGTTTTATAATATGCTTCCCAGGCTTTGATGGATTGAACACTGCGAGGAGTAAATCATTGCTTCTGCATGAAGATGACCTGTTTATTAAGAGCACAGAAGAGAAACATCTTCTGTTTTTGTGGAATGGTTCAGAAGTTCAGGAGCACAATGAAAGAAAGAAACAAAGCAAAGCATGCCTTGGTTTGAAGATGAACCAAATACCTAGCCAGTGACAAAGAAAGTAGAGGGTATCAACTCTGTACCTAAGCTTGATAAAATAACTTTTATCAATAATGTTTCACTTGTATGCGAGCTCCTTCTCCAACCTTTGCAACAGTACTGCATCACTTTTATTAAAAGGATATGAAGTAGATGTGGAATGAGGAGGAACTTGGTGCAGAGGAAATATAGAAGAAAAGACTGGCAAGTGAAACTCCCTTTGTTCATTGTGATACCAGGTGTGAGTTGAGGTTGGCCAGTAATACTTAAGTTATGAATAGGTGAAGTTATGCCACCTGATGGATAATAGGAAAAAGAGAAATTTATCCTGGATAGAATAACCTGTGGCAGACAGGTTAGCAACACTGCCTCAAGGCTCCAGGAACCATGCACAATCCTGAAGTCAGAAGCTGCCTATGTGAAATTTGTACATTCTTCCTATTACTGTATGGATTTTCAGTTTCTCTCCAACGTCTCAGAGATATGCCGGTCGGTTATCTGGCCTTAAGCATAGGCAAGTAGCAGAAAGAACCGTAGTGGAGCAGATGGTCATCTGGGATTGATGGCCTTACCATTGGGATCTGAAGAACTGAATAGTATCTTTGTTCATCATAGCAATTCAGTAAATAATCACTTAGACTTCTCATTATTAGAAGTTGTTAGTATAATTATATACAGTTCAAGAAAGAAGCACGTAGAATTTTGCTTGGAACCAGGAAATCCTTGGCAAATCGTTTACCCTAGTGACAGATCATTGTCCATTTTGTCATACTAGATCTCAATGGCCGCAACCTCAGCGATGCAGAAATGGGTAATCCCCATTTTAGTATGTTTGTGTAATTGAGTATAGAAGTTCCAAACAGAACACTATTGAGGACGCTCTTTTGCAGTCACCACACGAGAACCCTGCTATGGGAAGTGAAAGTGGGGATCACACCTTAAATAAAGTTGATGAAAATTTTCCGGTAACTGGAGCCAAAACCGCGAACAGGACGCAGATAAGCACCAATGTTGAAGAGGATCTATGAGTAACTACTGAAAGGTATAGACACAAGACATTCTGCAAATCTGGAAATCTTAAGCAACACACACAAAGTGCTGGTAACATCTGCCATCTACAACAGGTTCTCTGTAACTTCACCCATCTACAACAGGACCCTACCACTAGGCACATCTTTCCTTCTCCCCCCCACCCCCCACCCACTGCTCTCAACTTTCCATAAAGATCGTTTTCTGTGTAGCTGTCTTGTCCTTTGATCCCTACCCACTGATCTCGCTCCTGGCACTTATCCATGCAAATGGGACAAATGCTACACCTACCCCTACACCAGCTCGTTCACCGCCATTCAGAGTCCCAGAAAGTCCTTCCAGGCGAGGCAACTCTTCACCAGAAACTCTCTTGGCTTCATCTACTGTATCTGGTGCTGCCAATGCAGCCACCTACGTCAGTGAGACCTGACATAGATTGGGGGACCACTTTGTCGAACGCCTTCACTCTGTCCGCCATAAAAGGGAGGATTTCCTGGTAGCCACCCATTTCAATTTATTTTCCCAGTCTCATTTCTACATGTTGGTCCATAACCTCCACTACTGGCATGATGAGGCCATACTCAACTTGGGAGTGCTCTGTCTGGGCAGCCTCCAAATAGATGGCATGAACATCGATTTCTCTAACTTCCGGTAATTTCTCCCCGCTACCCCCGTCTCTCTTTTTCCATTCCCCATTCTGGTCCCCTTCTGAGATCTCTTCTCCTCCTCATCTGCTCATCACCTCCCTTTATTTCTCTTCTTCTTTCCCTTTCTTCCCTGGTCCACTGCCCTCTCCTCTCAGATTTCTCCTTCTCCTTCATCACCCTCCTCCGCCCACCCACCTTCCTCCTCATCTTGTTCCACCTATCACCTGCCAGCTTGTACTCCTTCCTCTCCTCCCACCTTATTCTGGCTTTGCTTCCCTTCCTTTCCAGTCCTGTTAAAGAGTCTCAGCCGGAAATGTCAACTGTTTGTTTCCCTGCGTAGATACTACCCGACTTGATGAGCTCCTCCAGCACTTTGTGTGTGTTGCTCTATTTTCCGAAAGGATAGCCTGATTTTGAAGAAGGTCAAATCAAGGAACTGATTTCACCTTTCCACAATCAGTGCAGAGAACAGCGATTCATCAAGTGGAATGTTACTTTGAGGGGGAAAATTGCATTGAATTTCACATCTTTATTGAATATATACTGTATGAGAAAACTGCCATAGTTTTGTTGATTGCTCCATTTGGGCGAAGGTCTCAGATCATTTGTAAGCAAGCACAGAATTAGTCAAAGTTGTAGGAACAAGCCACCAAAAATATTATTGCTGTCATGGGCATGACCTCCTTGAACACTTCAGGGAGTACATGCAAACTTCTGTGAAAAAGGGACTGAGTGTTTCCTGCTACTGAGCAATCATCATTCGACATGGGTGGAGTTCTGAATGCAGAGACACGGGACTGCAAATGTTGGGAATGTGGAGTGAAGCACGAAGCACTGAAGGAACTCAGCAGGTCAGGCAGGATCTGGCAGGCGAGACCCTTCGTCAGGACTGGAAAGAAAGAGGGGGATAGCCAGTAAAAAGGGTGGGGGTTGAAAGGAGCAGAGCAATAGCTGGTGGGTGATAGGTGGATGCAGGTGAGGGAAGTGATTGGTGGATGTAGGGAGGCTAGGAATAATGTAAGAAGCTAGGAGATGATTGGTTGAGGTGCAAAGGGCTGAAGAAGATGGTATCTTGCTATGCCATGGTCCACTATAATTCTCCTATTGGATTCCATCTTCTTCAGCCTTTTGTCCTCCTGTTTTGTGTGTTGTTTCTAACTTCTGAATGTATTGTAGGTGAGTTGAGCCTTAAATATGAACATTTCTGCTTTACTTAAGCTGATTTCTGACCTGAACCCGCTGGTACAACCTGCTGACAGCAAACTTCATGAGATGAGACTGTGGCAAACAGAATCACTTTCCTTCATATTAGTTGACTTCAAGAGGTGACACTGAGAGACCAGATTATTAGCTGTTGGCCATTAAATGTATAATTGATATTTTTCCTATATCTCTTGCTTTAAAAAAAGTTGAGCAAGGTATCTTTAATATGGATATATTCTGCCTATATCCACGCATATGTGAATAGAAGAGTCTCACACCGTCTGTCATATTAAAGTGTCAACGTATAAAAATTTGTAGCCTGCTGCCTTGCAAAATAAACCACTGACTGCTTGGATATATAATATGCTATGTCATAGGGAACTTTCACAGGAAAAAGCAAACAGTCCTAATTTGATATCACATTCAGCAAAGAGATCGTCACCAAATGCCTGTAATGGTTCATGTAAAATACTACCTGCATTGTCTCAACACTGCTTGGGATGGGTAATTAGTACAGCTTTGTCAACATCTGAATCAGAGAAAACCACTACAGCTTATGATATTAGCCCCAGAGAGAAAAAGTGTCTTGGGATTCCAGTGAATGTCCTATTATAAAATATGCTCCCTGGGGACAAGAAAAGCTAGATTCCCTTCAGAAGGAAAATTCTATTGTGCATGGATAATTGAAGATCTCACATGCATTAACTCCAGGTGAATAGATGAAGCTGGCTTACGGTTCCCAAAGTTCTCCATTTTGTGGGTTTTCCTTGAGTCACTCATAGGTCTGTTGAAGAGATGTATAGACATTGTTTGGTACCATAAGTCAGCAATTCTTTATTTCTAGGGACTGCCAGGGGAGTGAAAGGCAACATAGATGGGCCGTGATTCTTCTTTGTACAGTTGTACCTGTGCCTGTTGCGTGACTGGTATTTATAGCCACGATATTTACAAGTTCTGCCAAGTTATCTTGCCAGAGGGAGCACACTAGTGTTTGTTTATAAGTCTTGGTGTTTGTCAGGAGTTGCCATTTGTTTAAAGTTAGTACCTGAAAATAGCAAACTTCCACTTTTCCCTTCTTTTTTTACATGCCAAAAGATTGCTACAAAACTGTAAAATGGGAAAGATCTAATGTAATTATAATTAGAAACAGTGTGTGATAGATTTTTAAAAAGCAACCGGTAATGTGTATATTGAAGATAAATCATGAGTAACTGCAGGATGCAAGGAATATCCTGCTACTTGACTACGTTAAAGGCAATAGTAAACCAGTTTGTACAACAGAACTGAAATATTTACGGTGCCTGGAGACATTTCAAATACTTCACAGTCAATGACAAGCTTTTAAAGTGTAGGACATACAGCAGTAAATGTTCATGTACTGCTGTTTCATTGTATCACAGAGGCTGCTAGGTGTTCAGGTGACGTATTGCCCAGGATCCTGGGAGAACCTTCCTTCAAGCACCCATGCTAGACATTCAGAGGCATTACCAATGCTGAGTCAGGTACAGTATCACCGGCATAGAGCATATCATGAAGTAAGTTGTTTTGCAGCAACAGTACTTTGCAATACATAATTTAAAAAATTAAAAATACAATAATATATATTAATAGACAAATTAAATTAAACAAGTAATGCAAAAAAGAAAATCGAAGGTACTATACATTCAGAAATTTGATGGTGGTGGGGAAGAAGCTGTTCCTAAAATGTTGAGTGTGTCTTCCTTGATGGTAGCACTGGAGGCATGTCCTGCGTGATGTGGGTCCTGATTAATGGATGCTTTTCACTGCATCTTGAAGATGTCCTTGATGCCCGAGAGGATAGTGGCCATGATGGAGCTGGATGAGTTTGCAACTTTCTGCAGCACTTTCTGTTCCTCCATAGTGGTCCCTCCATACAAGATGGTGATACAACCAGTTAGAGTGCTCTCCCTGGTACATCCGTAGAAATTTGCAAGAGTCTTCAGTGACATACCAAGTCTCTCAAAACTCCTAATGAAATATGGCTACTGTTGATCCTTTATTGTAATTGCATCAATATGTTGGGCTCAAGCTAGATCTTCAGAGACGTTGACACCCACGAATTTGTAACTGCTCACTCTTTCCAGTGCTGATCCCTCAGTGAAGACTGGTGTGAGCTCCCTTGACTTCTCCTTCCTGAAATCCACAATCATTTCCTTGGTCTGACTGATGTTGAGTGCAAGGTTGTTGTTGTGAGAGCATTCAAACAGCTGATCTATTTATCTCAATTTTGTATCCCTCATCACCAACTGAAATCCTGCGAACAATAGTTGTGTTATTGGCAAATTTATAGATGGCATTTAAACTGTGCCCAGCTACCTGGTCATGGGTGTAGAGAGAGTAGAGCAGTGGGCTAAGCACACATCCTTGAGGTGCACCAGTGTGGATTGTCAGCAGTAAGGAGGTGTTATTTCCAGGTCTACACTGACTGTTGTCTTTTTAGGAGAAAGTCAAGGATCCAGTTGCAGAGGGAGGTACAGAGAACCAAGGTTTGGAACTTGTCAATTAGTACTGAGGGTATGATGGTGTTGAATGCCAAGCCTTTATCGATAAATGGTAGCCTGACATAGGTATTGCTATTGTCCAAGAGAATGAGTGGAGAGCCAGTAAGACCACTGAGATCTATTATTGCAATAGGCAAATTCCAATGGGCCCAGGTCCTTGCTTAGACAGAAGTTTATTCTGACCATGACCAATCCCTCAAAGCACTTCATTGTAGTAGATGTGAGTGCAACTGGATGATTGTTGTTGAGGCAGTTTGGCCTGCTCTCCTTGGGTACTGAAATGACTTTCGCCCATTTGAAGCAGGTGGAATCTGTGACTGCAACAGTGAGCGACCGAAGATGTCCTTGAACACTCCTGCCACTTGGTTGGCACAGGTTTTCTGAGCTCTCCCAGGGCCTGACGCCTTGTGAGCCTTTACCCTCATAAAAGATATTCTGACCTCGACCTCTGAGACAAGATTACAGGGTCACCAGTTGCTGCAATGATTTGCACAGGTGTAGGTTTATTCTCCCTTTCAAACATGCATAATAGACATTTAGCTCATCTGGGAGTGAAGCATCACAAGCATTCATGATGTTAGGTTTTGCCTTGTAGGAAATAATGGCCTGAAAACTCTGCCAGAGCTGACATGCATCTTTAACTTCAATCGCTGTTGTTATTTTGCTCTTAAAATAGCAATATTTTCAAGAACATTCTGCAGGCCGTACGTGGACTTCTTGTACAGTTCTGGATCACTGGTTTTGATTACCACAGATGTAGCCCTCAGCAGACTATGAATCTGTTGATTCATCCATGGCTTTTGGTTTGGGTATGTCTGGTACGTTTTCAAAAGCGTTCACTCATCCACACATGCCTTGATGAAGTTGGTGAAGATCGAAAATGAATCCCTGAGTATTCTCCAGTCCACCGACTCAAAGCACCCCTGGAGAGCTCCTCCGCCTTCCTTGATTGTACCTTCTTGGTCCTCAACACTGGGGCTGCTAGCTTTATTATCTGACTTGCTGCAAGGAGTAGAAGTACAACCAGCTGATTGGACTTTCCAAAGTGCAGGAGTGGGATGGCACAGTAAGCTTTCTTGGTGGTGGTATAACAGCAGTTAAGTATGTTGGTTCTTCTAGTTCCGCAGGTGATATGTTAGCAGTCGTTCTTCAAGCTGGCCTAGTTGAAGTTCCCTGCAATGATAGTGAAGACATCAGGGTGTGCTGTTTCATGACTACTGATCATGATGCTCCTCTCCTCCAGCGCCTGCCAAATGTTGGCCTGAGGTGAAATGTACACAGCTACCAGGATGACAGCAGAAAACGCCCTCGGAAGATAAAATGGATGATATTTGATCACTAGATGTTCTAGGTCAGGTGAACAGGACTGAGACAGAACTGTCACATCTGTGTACTTCAATGAGTTAATCATGATCATACTCCCCCTCCTCTACCTTAAAAGAGTCAATTGACCTGTCTTTAAGGTGAATGCTGAATCCATTGGACTGCATAGCTGCATCCAAAATGGCAGGCGTTAGCTATATTTCTGTGAAGCAAAGTAGACAGCAGTCCCTGATGTCCCTCTGTTACTGTAATCTTGCTCTGAAGTCTTCAATTTCATTTTCCAGAGACCGTACATTTGTCAGCAAGATAGTTGGGAACTTGGGGGGTGGGGGGGGGGGGTTCTAAGGCATCTGTGTTTCAGTCATATCTGTAGCCCATGTAGCCCAGTATATTTTCTCTGCTTCTGTTTTTTTAAAGGGGAACTGCACTTATGATCTGAGTTTGCCATACAGGGTACATCAATTCTGAGGATCAGTAGATTTTTTTAATCTTCTTAAAACAACATTGCTTACTGAATTATCGATGGCTGTGATTGTGGGTTTCATCTGTAGTAGTCCTCAATGGGAATATTTGATGATTCCCATCAGAGCTGCAAGCAAAGGTTCACCATTTATCGGCACCACTTGATATCTTGCAGCTCAACACTGATGAGAACCCAATTGCACCGGTCACAAAAATACTATGACTACAGGAGCATGTCAGAGGATGGGTACCCTGCCATGAGTGAGTTTGATTGGCACTCTTTCTTCAACCACAGGCAGGTTCTTCATAAAGACACACACAGCATCTCAACTTGGAAATATGCCACTAGCCTTTCGTTGTGAAACTCCCTTCCCAGCAGCATTGTAGTCCTCCTTCATCAGAGGGACAGCAGCACTTCAAGGTCGAGGCTCTTCACAACTTTCTCAGAAGTGTTAGGGACGGGCAATAAAAGCTGGCTTTGTCAGTGAATGTCTATACCTAGAAAAAAGGTAGATTCACATGTCCAACAACACAACTATCCCTAAGTATCTCTTGTCTGCATTGCTACACTAAGGGTCGATTATGGACTGGGGTGTGAACCCACAACCTTTGCATCAGATGTTGACTTCACCACTGAGGCACCAGTTTAAAATGTGTGTCATGGTACGTATTACATTCTTGACTTGTGTCCTGCAGGCAGTGGATAGGTGTGTAAGGATGAGCTTCCTCGAGACAGAATATCTGCATCAAGCTAAGTTGTTAAAGAAATGTTGACACTATAACTTAAAGTACCAGCGGATGAAGAAATGAAATCTGTTAGATTTATTTTTTCACTTTGTTGATAATTGCCCATTGTTTTAGAAGGAAACATTGTCTAGTAAGTGATTTGCAACTCACTGACTCTTACCCCCACAATGAATGTTGATTGGCTGTGAGAAAGAAACAAGCAGGGGATTAATGGAGCAAAAATAATTCTGTTCAATCATTACTGCAAATTGTACCGGTCATGTAAACCAGGGGTCCCCAACCACCGGGCCACGGACCGGTACCAGGCCGCAAAGCGTGTGCTACCGGGCCGTGAGGAAATGGTATGAGTGAACTGCACCTTTCCTCATTCCCTGTCACGCACTGTTGAACTTGAACATAGGGTTGCCAACTGTCCCGTATTTGCCGGGATATCCTGTATATTGGGCAAAATTGGTTTGTCCCTTATTTCCCCCGCTAAGGTAGAGCGTTCCTATGAAACCTTCCATGCCAAAATGGTGTAAAGCGAAGAAGCAATTACCATTAATTTATATGAGAAAATTTTTTGAGCATTCCCAGACCCAAAAAATAACCTAACAAATCATACCAAATAGCACATAAAACTGAAAATAAGTAACGCTAACATATAGTAAAAGCAGGAATGATATGATAAATACACAGCCTATAAAACGTAGAAATATTGTATGTACAGTATAGTTGGGAAGATGAAGGCAAAACCGATTTGTGGAGAAAAAAATCGGCGCGGACGTGCATGCGCACATCACATGCGCACACAGATGCCCGTGCAAGGCTTCATGGTCATGGTAGTCTTTTCTGGAGTAAACACAAGTGTCCCAGGATTTGACTGCTACTTTTGTCTCTCACTTGGGAGTGAGAAAGTTGGCAACCCTAACTGTAAAAGACATGTTGAGGTAAGTTTAACCCTACTTGGACACCCCCTCCCACCCCCCCCCGGTCAGCCGGTCCGCAAGAATATTGTCAATATTAAGCCGGTCCACGGTGCAATAAAGGTTGGGGACCCCTGATGTAAACAAAGCCGGATCATTTTCTTTTAATTGACATTCTTGGACCTTTTCAATATGTTTGATTCATGAAATAACCTTTTGCTTGCTTAAGGCCAGGTGTTCATTCTCACTGCAAATTTAAACATTAATCATGACTTGGAGCCAAGAGGAAATCTTTTTTTTTGGATTATTTTTAAAGGTATTAAACTACTTTTAAAATACTGGCTTTGAACTTAAATAGCCAGCAAAACCGATGTCCCCACATGTAGCTTTAGTGAGCTCAGTGACCTGTGATCAGATACCCGCAGTGATCACAATCGGCTTCCAAAATCATACATGTAAATTTTCAATCAAACGATGCAACAAAGAAGTATTACATTTATAATGGCAAGTGGAACAATGAAGTTTTTTCCTCAGTTGAGCATATAGATTTTTTAAGGTTATGAGCATCTTTCTCTCTTGAAGCATGAATATTGTTTATATCAGAAATGATGACCCTCTGCGACTCCACTGATTTTTTTTTGTTTCCTTGGCTGAATACTTGCTAAAGGTAGAAAAGCTTTCTTTTGGTAGTGATTTCTAACTGAAGGTAGTGATTGGGTGATTGTGAGTGTGCAGGTTGATCAAATTTAATTGGAATTACAGTATAGAGACACTCAGCTTTGACATGTTTTACTTCCTGCATTTGACCATCTAAATGCATACATTGTTGTACAATTATTCCATGATTAACATATACTTAAAACTAAAATGAATTTTAAGGAACTTCATCCCTTAATTGTCTTTACATGTTATTCTCCCATTGTAAACAAGACTTCCTTCATTGGTATTTTGAAAGAGCTTCATTCATGCTTTGTGCTTTTGTTATTCTAATAAGCAAAGTTTTAAATTATAAATGTGTTTGGTTCAGAATCCTTCCATGCCAGCCATTCTCCAGTTTCTACTCAGTTCCAGTTGAAAAGTATGATGCATATCCAGATGTTTTTCTTCACTTAATTAACAGTTTCTCCTGTGTTGTGAACTGATCAATGTGTTTGAAACTTATGAACCAGTATGCAATAGAGTGTCTTTAACAGGATGCTTTGAAGTAATTAGGTTGACCATTGGTTTAACTTCTATTGTTCAATAGTTATGTAATCCTCGGTTCGGCTAGTAGCTTAATCGAGGGGAAGACAGCCCCTGGCCCAGCCAAACTTAAGAAATCTTGTTTGGGTGGATGCTGCATGATGTGTCCCCTGTTACAAATCAGTACCATGAAATAACAAACAGTACACAATATGTGATTAAATGATTGAGCTTTATAATTCTTAATTTGACTATATAGTTAGTAAAGAAACAAAAAAGGAAAAGGGCCTGTTCTTATGAAACAGTCTAATGCACAACGTTGGAGCTCACTGTTCCGTCCATTTGTTTCCTGTCAACCTCCTATGAGTGTGGCCAACCCTTGGACCCTCACTCCAAGTCCACTCCATCCGGCGGTGCACCAACTCTCTCCATTCACGTCTTCTCTCCTCATCTCTCCCTGGCAAAAGACAGCAAGATCCCTGCTCCCAGACTCACAAGAAAGAACAACATGCCTCTAATTGGATAGCGCATATTCCAAAGCCCCCATTATCTCTAGTCATAACCCAAACATTACCGCTACAGAGAAACCATTACCTTAGCTATGAAACAGTACCGAGAGGCCATTACATTAGCAGTGAAACCTTAGAGCGCGTTATAGTTAAGTGAACACTGCATCTTAACTGTCTTAGAGGTCACAGTGGAACAAAAACACAGACTTAAAATATATAGTACAGCAATATGAAGAGACATCAATGCCTTAGTATTACCAATGAACTTCTAGACAGTCTGATTAACTGGTTATATGTACCTCAAATGCAAGTTAAAAATTTGCAGAAGAATTCTATAAAAATAATGCAATTCTATGAGTAACTGTGACTGCAGGTTGTGGTCAACCTGCTCAGTCCATTGGCTCCAAATTCTCCATAAGCAGAAAAATTATCTAAGCTGCAGAATTAACTTTCTTAGTTATAAAGTAATAGGGAAGTTCAGCACAGGAACAAGCCCTTCAGCCCTTCTAGTTTGTGCCAAAAACCATTTAAACTGCCTACTCCCAATGACCTGTATCGGAACCATAGCCATCCGTATTCCCGCTATCCATGTACCTATCCAAACTTTGCTCAAACGTTGAAATCGAGATCACATGGACTGCTTGTGCTGGCAGCTCATTCCGCATTTTCACTACCCTCTGAGTGAAGAAGCTTCCCCTCGTGTTTCCCTTAAACTTCTCACTTCTCTCACCATTAAGCCATGATATCCGGTTGTAGTCCCACACTACCTCAATGGAAAAAGCCTACTTGCATTTACCCTGACTTTACCCCTTATAATTTTGTATATCTCTATCAAATCTCTTCTCAATCTTCTGTGCTCTAAGCCTGGTCAATCTTTCCTTATAACTCAAGTCCTCCAGACCTGGTAACATTCTTGTAAATTTTCTCCGCACTCTTTCAAACTATTTTACATTTTTCCTGTAAGCAGGTGACTAATACTGCATACAATACTCCAAATTAGGTCTCACCAATATCGTATAAAACTTCAAAATAATATCCCATCTTCTGTACTCAGTAAATTGTTTTATGAAGGCCAATGTGCCAAGTGCTTTCCTTAGGACCCTATCTACCTGTGACACCACTTTCAATGATCCCTTTGTTCTACCACACTCCTCAGTGGCCTGCTGTTCATTGTGTAAGACCTACCCTGGTTGGTCCTACCAAAGTGCAAAACCTCACACTTGTCTGCACTGAATTCCATCTGCCATTTTTCAGCCCATTTTTCCAGCTGACACAATTCCCTCTGCAAGCCATGATAGCCTTCCTCACTATCCACTACACCGCTAATCTTGGTATCATCCCCAAATCTGCTGATCCAGTTAACGATCCAGATCATTGATATAGATGACAACCAACAACGGGCCCAGCATCAGTTCCTGCGGCACACCTCTAGTCACAGGCCTCCAGTCAGAGAGGCAACCATCTTCTACCACTCTCTGCCTTCTCCCACATAGCCAATGGCTAATCCAATTTACTACCTCATTCTGAATGCTGAGCAACTGACCAGCCTCCCATGTGGGACCTTGTCAAGTGCCTTACTAACATCCATGTAGACAACATCCATTGCCTTGCCTTCATCCACTTTCCTAGTAACTTCCTCGAAAAACTCTACAAGATTGGTTGGACACGATCTACCACGCACGAAGCCATGCTGACTATCCTTAATCAGTCCATGTCTATCCAAATACTTATATATCCAGTCCCTTAAAATACATTCCAATAACTTTCCTACTACTAATGTTAGACTCACTGGGCTGTAATATCCTGGTTTATTCTTGGACCATTTTTTAAACAGTGGAGCAACATTGGCTATCCTCCAGTCCTACATAAAAATCATAAATAATATAAAATCTTGGTAACAATAGCAATTATTAATAACATAGAATTCCATAACAAATAGTCCCTTTGACCCAAGTAGTTGTTTTCAAATGATTCATCATGTGTATTTCCTGCCATTAATTACTTCTTAATATTCATGACTTAATGTTTGCTTCTTTTCACCCCGCATGTGTTAACCTTGTCTGTCTCAATTACGTCCCTTATTTTTAATTAGTAAAATTTTTTTAGTAATGATTTTGCAGCATTGTAGCCAATCACTGGGTTTGTTTGTCTGTCAGCTGTGGTCTATTTAGTAACACATTTGTTTCTGAGTCAGTAGTTTATGGATTCAATTTCTTTCAAGAGACATTAGCAGATGACCAAGTGACAAACAGTGCAGAGCTGAAGAAGGTGCACCTTTTTCTGAATAAGACATTAATTCTTCATAAAGATGGAAAGTAAAACAGCTCGGCATGTAGAGTTCCACATCTAAACAAAAAAAACTATGAATGTATGGAGAGTTGGCTATGGTAGACTGGTGAGCTTCATTGAAAGATATGATAATGGGAAAGCAATGGCTAACATTTAGAGAATAAATGTGGCAGCCACAATAAAAAAAAGGGACCCTAGCAAAATAAATCAAGGCTAGTATTAGATGCAGTAATATAAAGTTGCTATTAAAAAGTAACAGCTCTGAAGTTTAGTAACAGTTCAGATTCCAACAAAAGAGGCCCAAGAGTTTGATAAAGACAGAACACAGTAAGCTCACAAGGAATTGAAAAAGTAGGCCATAAAAGTTCCTGAATGCAGAAAAGATCAGTGAAGGCATATGTAGGTTTCCTATGGCCAGAAACAGGATACGGGAAGAGGAATAAAGATATGGGAGGACAATTAAATAAAAGTAGGCATGAGAGATTGCAGATACCAAAAATCCAGAGGTGATGAAGGACCTCAACCTGAAATATCAACTGTCCGTTTCCCTCTATAGATGCCATCGGATCCACTGACGATCTCCAGCTCCTTTTGTGTGTGGCAAGTAAATAACTTAGTTCTGTTTTCAGAAAAGGGAACACAAATAACTCCCCAGAGATGCTAGGAAAATAAAAGGCTAATAAAGAGGAGGAAATGAAGGAGCTTGGTATTGGTTAAATAAAAATGTCTACAGCAGTTATTGGGGCTGAAAACAAAGAAGTCCACAAGTCATGGTAATTTGTACCCCAAAATAATAGTTTTGTGGAAATAGCGAAT
Organism: Mobula birostris; assembly: GCF_030028105.1. Lineage (NCBI taxonomy): Eukaryota > Metazoa > Chordata > Chondrichthyes > Myliobatiformes > Myliobatidae > Mobula > Mobula birostris. The sequence continues at coordinate 40,183,742 of NC_092388.1, read as the reverse complement.
GCATGGTTTGTAGTGTCCAAAAATTCCATGAGTTAATTTTACCAGATCAAAGAGAAGTAAATGTAAACCCACTATTTATAAAAAGAAGGGGGAGAGAAAACAGGGAACAGTCTTGTTAGATCCTATTACAAAAGGTGCTTAGAAAATATCAATGGGATTGGACCAAGTCAACATGGATTTATAAAAAGTGAACCACATTTAACAAATCTACTGAATTTTTTTAAGAATATAAGTGGTAGGACAGAAAAGGTGCCACTTATTTAGATCTTCAGAAGCTACACATAGGAGGATTCTCACTTCACATCATCTTTAAGCTTGTACTTCATCAGCTCCACCACCACCATATTCTAGCTTCTTTCACCTTCTTTTCCAGTCCTGATGAAGGGTCTCGGCCCAAAACATTGAGTCTTTATTCCTCTCCATAGATGCTGCCTGACCTTCTGAGTTCCTCCAGCATTTTGTTTGTGTTACCCCACATAGGAAGTTAATGTGCAAAAGTGCATAAAATTGGGGTAATATACTGGACTGGACTGACAGGTAGAAAATAGTGAATAGGAATAATTAGGATTATTTTTTGCAAGCGGCATATTGTTAGTTAACATCACTGACAATTTGTTGAGAGACAGTCTTCTTCCAGATGTGGCTTTCCCTCAAGAATTCTTGTGAGATATAAACCAGTCACTTGGGTGAGCCAGAGCAAGGCCCACCCACAAACCTGCTGAGGAAGCCTTGTTCAGTTATCTCATTGCTATCTTTAGGAAGAAGCTTAATGCAAAACGGCATTTGTTCCGTCTATATTTCAACAGTAATCAACATAACTACCTCAGTGGTTTCACTTCTTAATGTTATCAAAGGTGTTATCATCTCAATGTTATCAAAGGTGTTGTACAATTATCATGATGGTGAAGTTTGGTGGGGAGAGGTGGGTAATAGCGTTCTCATGTCAATTGATTAGGGCCTAGTAACCAGGCCATGCTTTTGCTGGTTGCAATGCTGAGATCCACATTTTCCTGCAACAAAATTTTAATTTACTACTTTGTACTTGCTGCTAAATAAAAAGAGATGTTGCTGCTAAGTTGTTTTATCTATTTATGTCAAGTTATTCACTAGTTTGTGGATTTTTGCTACATTGTCTTTTCCATCCACTGAATCAAAATATCTTAAATTTATGGCCTAAAATCACCAACATATCCATTTGTTTTTAGTGAAATCTAACGGCCATTTTGACTGAACAGGAGATTCTGCAGATGCTGGGAATCCAGAGCAATATACATAAAATGCTGAATGAACTTAGATCAGGCAGCATCTATGGGTATGAATAAATAGTCGACAATTCATGCCAAGACCTTTCATCAGGGCCAGAAAGGAAAGAAAACGAAGCCAGAATAAGAAGGTGTACAAGCTGGAAGTTTATAGGTGAAGCCAGGTAGGTGGGGGAGGGTGAATGAAGTAAGAAGCTGGAAGGTGATAGGTGGAAAAGGTAAAGGGTTGGAGAAGAAGGAATCTGATTAGAGAGGAGAGTGAACCGTGGGAGAAAGGGAAGGAGGAGAGGTACTGGGGGAGGTGATAGGCATGTGAGGAGAAGAGAAAAGGCAAGGGCAAGCCAGAGTCGGGAATTGAAGAGGGAAAGAGGAGGAGGAAAAAATACTGGAAGTTAGGGAAATTGATGTTCATGCCAACATGTTGGAGCATATTCAAATGGAATATGAGGTGTGGTTCCTCCACCCTGAGAGTGGCCTCATTGTGGCATTAGAGGAGACCATGGACCGACATGTTGGAGTAGGAATGTGGAGTGGAATTAAAATACTTGGCCACCAGGAAATCCTGCTTTTGGTGGATGGAGCGAAGGTGCTCGACAAAGCGGTCCACCAATCTTCATCAAGTCTCACCAATGTGGAGGAGACTGCATCGGGAGCACCACGTTGACTGCTGCCAGCTTTATATTTCTTGACTCATTAAATTAAATGTTAACATATCTCATGGATCAAAGCAGGAAATAGCTCAAATAGCAGAGCATGACAAAAGCTCTTTGACGCCTACACTCTCAACATCACAGCTGGAAGGTCATAAGGGAAGAGCTCAGGGATGGACATTAGGATACAAAGGTGTTCCTGTGTGGAAGAAAAACAACAAAGTAGCACATAGATAGCACCTTCAGCAAAGCAAAATGACCTTGGGTGTACTTTGCAGAATTGTCAAAGAGAAAAAAATTCATATCCAGTTACATAAAGAGATTTTGCCAAAAAACCTGTTCAAAGCGGTAGTTTTAACGGAGAACTTTGAATGAGGAAAGATTGAGAGTTGGAAGTCTTGAAAGAGGGAATTCAAGAGCTTGGAAATCTGGAACTGAAGGAATGCAGAAGTTTCAGAGTGCAATAGACTGGAGGAGGTGAGAAGGCCAAGGAAATGAAGGGAATTTTTGGTGAGAATTTTAGTACGAGGCGTTGCTACGTTGTTCCAAAGGTCAAGTTAAGGCACTGTGAAGGAAGGGGAAGCTTGGTTTGAGATAAGCTATATGCAACACAGATTTGGATGAGCAGATTTCTGGGAGGGAAAGGATAGATGGAGGCTGAAACAAGACTGAATACTTTCCAAGGAAGAGTCACATCATTTAATAACGCAGTCCCGTTTGAAGAAAATAATGTCTTTGTTGCAGAAATGTAAGTTTTCTAAATGTCATTTTGCAAAATCGGATCCTAAAAAGCATAGAGCAAATACATATGAAAGATCTTCCTTCAGCTTCATTGGGTCACCTGGGTGTAGCAGAAATTGGAAAATCAAGCAGCTCTTTTGCATTCAAAGCAGCTGATATTTGTACCCTCCAGGTGTTCTGGATAACATTCTGTCGTTTTTACAGGGAATTCCCATACTGACATATTCTTTGGCAGAAATAAAATACTGGCAACCTCCAGATGATCTGAACTGTGCACCAAGAGATCCACCCAGAAAACAATGAACTGCATGTCAAATATATCTAATTTTCAATTAATTTTAAAATCAATTTTCAGCTATTGATCTTGTTACGGGAGCAGGGGACACCTAAATCTTTTCAATTCTTACAAATGAGGATGTTGGTTAACAAAATGAGTAATGTTAGCTGTAAGATCAGGGGAGGTTAATTTGATGTCTTCCTGGAGTGAGGAGGTTTTGATGCGTTCTCCAGCTGCCTGTTTGCAGTTCATGCTTGCATATCAAATGAGAGCTGCTGCCAATGTGGTTTAATGACAGGAGACTTGGGAATAATATGTATGAATTATTATAAGACTAGTAACTGTAACCCGGCAATTTATAAGAATGCTCAACATTGTTAAATGTAGGCAGTATTGGTCATCGTGCTGAAGCAACTAAGATGCACAATCCTTGGATTGGCATATGAATGTGCAAAGGATGAATGAATATGGGCATTGTGTAGACAGAAGGGATTAGTTTAGTTAACTGTTTTATAACAATTTTGGAAATCTATTTTTTCTACAATCTCTAAAGCTTAAAAATCAATTTACAACCTAATAAATTGACAGTTTTGATTGGTATAATTCCTCAACATATTCACGGTATTTCTATATCTGACCAATACATAATAGCATTTGTCACATTATTGGCTAGAAGGGCTATTATATTAAAATGGAAAGGTGCCCCTGCTCCCACTTTGATACAACGGTTCTCTCAGGTGATGTTATGTCTTAGTTTGGAAAAAATTAGAAGTCGAACTTTTTTTCCTAAATTTGACTGCGAGAAAAGGTGGGGTTCTTTTGCCCGTTATAATCATCTGACTTAAGTTAATACAGATGGTCCTTTTCTAATGCTTGGTTATATGGATTTGGTTGGCAGTTTGATGTCTTTTTTTTATGGAAGCTTGTATGGTGCATAGCTCCGGGTTTGTGCTCCAAATGAGGTTTCCCCCCCCCTTTTTTTAGCTATTAGGGGTTTTCTCAGTTTTAGTTAGTAAGGGTTCTTTTTTTTCTTTCTTTCCTTTTTTCTATAAAAAAAAACTTTAATACTTTGTTTTTTGATTATTATTGATATACTGTTCAGTTTGGTTGATAGTTTAACTCTTACTCTACATATGGATATGTTATCTTGATTATTTTGATGTATTTTTCTCTGTTGTTGATTTTCAATAATAATTAATAAAAAGATTTAAAAAGAAAGTTTAGTTATTACTGGTTTAATCAGTTTGGCCACAACCTAGATCAACACATTGCCGCCGTGCGGAAGCTTGCGTGCTTCAAGGACTCCATCAGGCGACGCCAGCTCAGGGCCACCCATGATGAAACGGCCATGGACAAGATGCCAGACAAAGATTGATCCAACCCCAGCTCCCAAACAGAGAGACTCACGTCTTCCCCTCTCGGGCCACACTTCATCATGAATCAAGCCAACCAGTTAGAAGTGTGAAGAGAAAAGCACCTGCCATATGAACCAGCGATCAATTTGCCATAGCATTGCGAGCTGAGGGGCTTATTGTTCTATGTTGTTTAACTATTAGTTTAAATGCCTTCACTAAGATGATAATGGCATTGCGCAGATTGAGAAGAAGTTGAGAGTAAGTTCATTTGGGGGCAATGTCGGGTGGGTAATTTGGACCAGTAATGTTGTATGTAAAGAATTATGTGCACAATTGCAGGCATTATATGGTTGTTATTGCCCCTAAACTGGAAATCTGTACCCTTGCATATTGGGGAAGGTAAATGAAGACTTGGCTCCACTGGAAGTCTTAATGTATCTGCTTAAAATTCAACTACCAAAGACTGAAATTCTTTAGAATCTCATGGGACCCCAAGATGGTCCATGGCCTGGGAGCCTGGCTGTTTTTAGTTTCTGGTCCTTAATTACATATGCTTTATTTATGTAAGCAGGTAACTGTCTTGGGTTACAGTCAAAACACCTGGATCCAATTCACCTGTGTTGTAGTGACCCATGAGGAGGAATGGCAAAGGGGTGGAATGCAGGTTAGGAGGAAGTGGGAAGGTAGGGAGCTTGGGGACATCATGATCCAGATACTCCATGCTGCCCCTGTATGAAGATTTTGATTTTTCAGGGAGAACCTTCCTCACTGTTAGAGTTCCATAGAGTCATATAACATGGAATTGGGGCCTTCTGCCTAGTCGATCCATGCCAACCAAGATTCCCATCTTAGCTAATCTCATTTGGCACATTTGACCCATATCTCTCTACCTTTCTTATCCGTGTACCTGTCCAAGTGCCTTTTAAACTTTGTTAATGTTCCTGTCTCAACTACGTTCTCATGTAGCTCATTTCATATATGACCACCCTCTGGATGGAAACAGCTGCTTCTCAGGGGTTGCTGTTAAATCTCACCCCTCTTATTTTAAACCATACCTCTAGTTATTGATTCCCTCACCTTGGGAAAAAGACTGTGTGTATTCACCATACTTACATCCCTCATGATTTTATACAATCCTTATTCTCTGATAGGATCATAGGTTCCATCGTGTGGATAGTCAGAGGCTTTTCCCCAGGGCCGAAATGGCTAACACAAGAGGGCACAGTTTTAAGGTGCTTGGAAGTAGGTACAGAGGAGATGCCAGGGGTAAGTCTTTTACGCAGCGAGTGGTAAGTGTGTGGAATGGGCTGCCGGCAACAGTTGTGGAGGTGGATACGATAGGGTCTTTTATGAGATTTCTGGATAGATACATGGAGCTCAGAAAAATAGAAGGCTATGGGTAACCCTAGACAGTTTCTAAATAAGTACATGTTCAGCACAGCACTGTATTGTGCTCCAGGTTCTCTATGTTTCTATGTTCCTGTCTGCAAGCTGATGTATCAGTACCAAAAAGCAGAAGGTTAAAATGATAGTGGAAGGAATCAAAATAGAACAATAATTAATTCACAACCACAGTCAGAGGGTTGTGAATTCGAGCACCATTCCAAACACTTCAAAGTTCAAGGTCAATTTATTATCAAAGTACATATATATCACCATATACAACCCTGAGATTAAGTTTCTTCTGGGCTCACTAGGTAAATCCAGAACAGAATATTAACCATTACAGAATAAAGAAAGACCGCACCAACTTGAACATTCAACCAGTATGCAAAAGATAACAAATTGTTCAAATACAAAAAGAAAGAAATAATAATAAATAAATAAGCAATAAATATCAAGAACCTGAGATGAAGAGTCCTTCAAGGTGACTCCATGGGTCGTGGGAACATTTCAATGATGAGGCAAGTGAAGTTGAATGAAGTTATCCCCGTTAGTTCAAGAGCCTAATGGTGGTGTGAGTCCTGAAGCTCCTGTACTACCTTCCTGAGGGCAGCAGTGAGAAGAGAGCATGGCCTGGGTGGTAGAGGTGCCTGCAGATGAATGCTGCTTTCCTGCCCTAACGTTGGGGTAGGTGTACTCAATGATGGTGGGTGGGGTGGGGGGAGGGCTTTACCCGTGGTGGGCAGAGCTGTAACCACTACTTTTTGTAGGATTCTCTTTTCAAGGGCATTGGTGCATGTAACTGGGACTGCTCATTACCTTCACTGTCAGGAGTGGCAGCTTAATGAGTAAGCATTAAACTGAGACTGTCCATGTAGTTTAGATTCATTAGAAAAACACACAATTATTTGGAAAAAAGCTGGGGAGTTTATTCCTAAATTCTGGTTATCATCAGTCAACCACATCAGTTTCTGGGTCTTTGTGTACAAATTTGCTGTTGCATTCTAATAGTCACTATGGCAAGACCATAAGACATAGGAGCAGAATTAGGCCAGTCAGCCCATCGAGTCTATTCTGTCATTCCATCACAGCTGATTATGGATCCCACTCAACTCTCGTTGGCTTGGTTGGCTTTGAAGTGCTTTAAAGTGTAGTTTCTGTTTATTCACTTGCAAAGTTGTCCTCTTCTCAAATCCTACACCTATCAAAAGATGTAGCAAAAGAAGTTAGTTCTTCAGTGCTGTGGTAATGGAGGAGGTTCATACAAGTAAATTAAAAAATTGTATACCAGGAGCAGGCTGCAGCTACACTATAACACTGCATTAATCCTTCATGGGATTAGCTGTTGAATTGCAAAGCTCACTGGGTGCCCTTTGTAGATGAACATAAGATTTGGTGACATTAGAAGAAAGAAGTAGTATCTACAGAAAATGAGAGTAGCATTCAACTAACTTCCGCAGTAGGGTCTTTCAAACCAGTGAGAAAACAAACAACAGAGTTTTCACACAGCTATGACTCACTTTGTTTTAAGATATCACATTTATCACTAATTCATGTTATTAGTATCAAAATTTGGAAATGAATCTTCTGCTGGGACTTACTTTACTGGTCTGTGCATCCTGCTCCCCCACTCCAACTCCAGCTGCAAACTCAAGACTGGTAATTGCACAGTAGTTTTGCAAAGCCTGCAAATAAAACAAATCATTTTATAGTCCATTAAAAATCTTCTATTTGCCATCTTTCGCAAGAACGCAATGTGTTATGAATGGCTGATGACTGTGAAGTTTCTCTCCCAATCTGTAACACTCCATTGCCTCCAATAGTAGTGGCCACTATCTGTGGGAAATTTGCCAATGGTGTCCATATATATTGTGTGAGGTTAATTGCTTACTTGCAACAGGGAATTCTGTTGCCGCTCTCATTTTGTACTTCACTCTCACTTCCCACACTCCAGCCTTCAGAGTTAGTTTAAGCCTGTGTGATCAATATTTAGATATGAACAATTGGAATTCTTGATCACCAACTGCAAGGTCTTTGGGTTTCTTTATGTTGTTGCAAGCTTTTGCAATGAGGTATATAGTTAGTGTTGTAAACCAAAAATACAGCAACTCTGTACTTTGCACATGCAACAATCTGTATATTTCTTTTAAATTCTCTCCATCTTTATATTCACTCTGTCTTACCACTTGATTTGTGCTTTGACATGCACAACGTTTCATATTTTTTTGAGTGACAAAGCCACTTACCTGATTTTCCTTTCTTGATTGTCAACAATAGTTTCATCTGTGGCCTGACTGTTTTCAAAGCTGCTTCATAACACTCTGGATATGTTGTGTTTGGCTTGATGTTACGACCCTGCCTAATGTAGCATCCTTCAGAGAATCTTGAGTTCTTTGGAACCACATCCACATCGTAATGCAAACAACAGGAATTCTGCAGATGCTGGAAATTCAAGCAACACACATCAAAGTTGCTGGTGAACGCAGCAGGCCAGGCAGCATCTGTAGGAAGAGGTGCAGTCGACGTTTCAGGCCGAGACCCTTCGTCAGGACTAACTGAAGGAAGAGTGAGTAAGGGATTTGAAAGTTGGAGGGGGAGGGGGAGATCCAAAATGATAGGAGAAGACAGGAGGGGGAGGGATAGAGCCAAGAGCTGGACAGGTGATAGGCAAAAGGGGATACGAGAGGATCATGGGACAGGAGGTCCGGGAAGAAAGACAAGGTGGGGGGGGACCCAGAGGATGGGCAAGAGGTATATTCAGAGGGACAGAGGGAGAAAAAGGAGAGTGAGAGAAAGAATGTGTGCATAAAAATAAGTAACAGATGGGGTACAAGGGGGAGGTGGGGCCTAAGCGGAAGTTAGAGAAGTCGATGTTCATGCCATCAGGTTGGATGCTACCCAGACGGAATATAAGGTGTTGTTCCTCCAACCTGAATGTGGCTTCATCTTTACAGTAGAGGAGGCCGTGGATAGACATGTCAGAATGGGAATGGCATGTGGAATTAAAATGTGTGGCCAATCCCTCAATGTTGGCATCAAGGTGCTAGTGAGGTATCAGTGGATGCCTTTGTGCTGTCACTTGCGAAGGAAATAAACAATGTTAGAATTATAACAGGATATCCCTTAATGAAGGTCTTAACTCTCAACTGAACCACCGAGCCTAAATTATCAAGAGTTACTGTACTCCTGATACGAACCTTCCCTTAAAGGTACTGGACATATACACTACCCCACTCAAATAACCTGTGAAGAGATACAATGCTGAAAAGGATGATAACTTACAAGCACCTTAATCAGATCAAGGCAGTCTAGTAAAAAAGTGTAACGCTTAGCTATATTGGCTCGTATATATCTAGGGGAAATCCCGTCCGGCGCCCGCCTGGATGCTCCCGGTTGTGTCGGTTGCTGTACCACTGCCACCGAAATCAGTTCCAAACATCAATGATCAGCCAGCACACACAGTACGTTTTACCAAGTACAATTTATAGATATTAATAAGTCTATGAAATTAATATAAGTTCAATACAGAAAAAGAGGCAATGGAAAAAGGTGCCAGACTTATCAAAGTTCAAGTTCTTCGTGCATAAGTTGGAACTCAGGAAGTTCTTCGGGACCACCTGGACCCTCCGGACCCCGTCGACTCGCGGCTCGGGACCACCCGGACCCTCTGGACCCCGTCGACTCGCGGCTCGGGACCACCCAGTGTGATGGACCGGAGCCTTCCCACACGTCCGCCGTCCTCCCCATCTCTCGTCCGACACCCCATCTCTCCGTCGTCCTCCCCATCTCTCGTCCGATTCCCCGTTGCCAGTCATATGAGACAGCATTATCACCCCAAGAAATAATAACATGACCACCCACTGGCTAATAGCACCCGGCTATCTGTATTAACCCAAGCAAATGTCCAGCTAGAGACTTTGTCAGCATCTAACATAACATAGAAGCCATTTTAATCCACATACGCAGCAGTTTAAAAGATTAACATAACAAAGAAGAGAGTTTAAATTTAACATAACAAAGAAGAAACCCCATACATAAGAATTTGTATTTATACAGAATCTTCTCATCTCCGGGTGTTTGAAAATATTTATAACAATGGAAAACGCTTGAAGTATATTAGTATAGAACATAATAGAAACACCCAGCTGGTCTTTAGAACGTGAAACAGAGTTAAGGTTTCAACCAGCACCTATTCAACACAAAAGACCCTTCTTCAAACTAAAATTAACCCTTGTTCACTTTCCACAGATGCTGCCTGGCCTGCTGAGTGTTTCCAGTGTTACTTTATTTGTTTCAGATTGCCAGCATCTGCAATTTTATGGTTTCTATTTGAAGTGTAGTCACATTTAAAATGTAGAAAATGCAGTTGACAAACTGTTTGAGTGGTCCCATAAACAACAATTGAAAGTGAAATATTGTAAGTAACTTGAAATGAAAGCAAAATAGAAAATGCTGCAAAACTCATGTCAGGTCAAATCAGTCTTGATTTATCATTCTGTGCAATGCCTGTTTTCAAAACCAAAAGATCCAGTATCAAGCAACACACATCAAAGTTGCTGGTGAACACAGCAGGCCAGGCAGCATCTCTAGGAAGAGGTACAGTCGACGTTTCAGGCCGAGACCCTTCGTCAGGATGCTAAGTCCTGATGAAGGGTCTCGGCCTGAAATGTCGACTATACCTCTTCCTAGAGATGCTGCCTGGCCTGCTGCGTTCACCGGCAACTCTGATGTGTGTTGCTTGAATTTCCAGCATCTGCAGAATTCCTCTTGTTTGCATTTTTAGATCCAGTATCATACCAGTATTTCTAGGAATGGAGGAGAGACCCCAGGACAAGGTCCTAAAGTGTTCCAAGTTGACTTGTTTCATCTTCCATCAGATTCCTGAGATACTGCACTCTCTGCATCTTCCTGACTTTCATACCCCTGCTTAAGTGCTTCATTTACACTCTGGTTTCTAATATGTTATTTAGTTATTTAAACCAGCACTTCAGGATTTCACCAAATTGTCTAAGCTAATGTGTCAACTCAATGCTTAGGAAAAACATCAACGTGTTCCGACAGAGCTCCATCCGCAAGTTCAGATGGATATAAAAAAGAAATTTAAGGGTATGATTCAAGAAAGAGCAAGGGATCGCCAATGTTTACAGATTAACGTTGGTTTAATGCTTGGGGTCAAAAGGGAAGCTATCACTGCTATTTGGAGGACCATACTGTGTATTATTTTTAATGTGTAAAAAATAACAAAGGGTCACTGAAATACCATATACATGATAAATACAATCTCAGAATAAACTGTCATATATTGTTACCATAGCAACTACTATGTCATGGGTTAAACTTCACTGGATGCCAGTAAGAAATGTTTATATTATGCATTCATTCATGAGGCTTCTAAAGTGTGCTATAGTTTCAGATTAAGTTAGGCAGTGAATAGGTTAAAAATGTAAAAGATCCTGTTTAAAATCAAAGTTATATATTTGTGCGTTGGATTTAGAATTTGATCTATTGGGAATGGATCAAAATCTGAGATAAGTTTTGGTGCTTTGAAATTTTCTACTGCATAAAGTTATCTTTTGATTGAATGTGTGTTTACGTGAAACTGATAGAAATGCTTGTTAATTTATTAATATTGTATGGCAGACCCCATGTGCAAAATGTCAAGCCTTCAAAGCCCTCGCAGCACTCAAAAACATATGTAGTTCTTGGCATTTATAGAAAAAATTGTGCCAAGTATTTATAGATTGCCCTAAATTAGATGTACCCTCTTAAAAATTACTTTGAGTACATTTTCAAATCTCTGTAACCAGGATTGTCCTTGCACAAGGAAGGTTGATAAGTAAAGTTATGAGTAAGAAAGACTATTCAATCAATCTTATCTCACAATCCCAGAGCAGACAGCAAGACTCCCATCTTCTCCCTAAAGATCTCATGGCTTTTATCTTTTCTGCTTTATTTAGAAGTTTATTGCACTCATTGTTCATACTTCGGCACATAAACAATATGCTGGAGGAACTCAGTGGATTATGTAGGATCTGTGGGAGGAAAGAAATTGTCAACGTTGCAAGTTGAAACCCTGCATCAGGACTGAGAATAGAGAGGTGAGTTGGCCAGGGTAAAGAGGAGAAGGTGAGTGGCGAGAAAGGATTCTGAGGTGATTGGTGGGCTGAGGAGGAGTGTAGGATGACAGGCAGGTGGTGCCTGGTAGCAGAGGTGAGTGGGGTTGGGGTTTGAGTTGGAAGACCATGGCAGGTGAATGATGGTTGGATGTAGACAGAGAGAGAGAGAGAGAGAGAGAGAGAGAGAGAGGGAGAGAGACGTGACAAACAAAAAGAGATGGAACAAGGAGAGAGGAAGGGAGTGTGAAGATAGGAGATGTTCTAAATCTGGTTGATCTTAAACTTAGTTTCACAATAGCCCAATCTTCGAGTCAAACATGGGTGCAAATCCACTATTAAGTTTAGAAATAGATTTAACAGCTGAGTGACATAAGAAGAGAGATGCATGAGCTGATCATCCATTTTTCTTACCCTGGACTTCACTGAGGACATGGAAGATTGAATTCCGATGAGACAAGAACTGTGAATCATGCCCCTTGATGGGGTCCTGGGTACGTGGGAGGATCAGAGGATTGCAAAAGGCAACTTCATTGCAGAGTTCTTTATCCAATGGAACTGGAGCTGAAAAATGAGATGAAATCAAACACTGTTATTCAGTTTCTGACCAGGAAGTTCTGTCTTAACTTCATCAGTTGACAGGACTTGTTTCCAAAATGCATCAGGCTTGCTTAGATGTTCCTTTGATCTTTTTGAATAGAACTTTTTGGCCGCAATGAGCAAAGGTATGTTTGGAGAAAAAGGGGTGCAGAATTTCATGAAAAGAACACCTCTCCAACTGTTAAACATGGGGGTGGATCAATCATGCTTTGGGCTTGTGTCGCAGCCAGTGGCACGGGGAACATTTACTGGTAGAGGGAAGAATGAATTCAATTAAATACCAGCAAATTCTGGAAGCAAGCATCACATCGTCTGTAAGAAAGCTGAAGATGAAAAGAGGATGGCTTCTACAACAGGATAATGATCCTAAGAACACCTCAAAATCCACAATGGACTACCTCAAGAGGCACAAGCTGAAGGTTTTGCCGTGGCCCTCACAGTCCCCATCATCGAGAATCTGTGGATAGACATCAAAAGAGTACTGCATGCAAGACAGTCCAAGAATCTCACAAAACTAGAAGCCTTTTGCAAGGAAGAATTGGCAAAAATCCCCCAAACAAGAATTGAAAGATCCTTAGCTGGCTACAAAAAGCATTTACGAGCTGTGATACTTGCCAAAGGGGGTGTTACTAAGTACTGACCATGCAGGGTGCCCAAACTTTTGCTTCGGGCCCTTTTCCTTTTTTGTTATTTTGAAACTGTAAAAGATGGAAATAAGAGAAGTTTTCTTGCTTAAAATTTTAAAGAAATGTGTCAGCTTTAACTTTATACCTTTTGGAAATCAGTTTGTCTTTTACTTGCTTAGCTATTCACAGTAACAGAAATTTTGACCAGGGGTGCCCAAACTTTTACATACCACTGTATATTTCAATGCAAGAAGTATTACAGGAAAGGTAGATGAGCTCGGGGCATGGATCAATACCTGGAATTATGATATTGTGGCCATTAGTGAAACTTGCATGCAGGAGGGGCAGGGCTGGCAGCTCAACGTTCTGGGGTTCTGTTGTTTTAGATGCGACAGACCAGGAGTGTTTAAAGGAGAAGGAGTGGCAATACTAGTCAGGGAAAATATCATGGAAAATGCTCAATCGTGACAGACTGGAGAACTTGTCTAGTGAGGCAATATGGGAGCAACTGAGAAATAAAAAAGGTATGACCACATTAATGGACAATATTACAGACCACCTGGCTGTCCGAGTGATTTAGAGGAATAAATTTGAAGAGACATCGCAGACTGTTGCAAGAAATACGAGGTTGTTATGGTAGGTGATTTTAACTTTCCACATATTGACTGGAACTTTAATACTCTAAAAGAACTAGATGTGATAGAGTTTGTCAAATGTGTTCAGGGAAGTTTCCTTAATCAGTACACAGAAGTCCCAATGAGAGAATGTGCGATACTTGATCTGTTACCAGGGATTGAAAAAGGGCAGGTGACAGTATTATGTGCTGGGGAATATTTTGCATCTAGGGATCACAATGCCATTAGCTTCAAAGTAAAAATGCAAAAAGATAGGATTGGTCCAAGGGTTAAGATTCTAAATTGGAAAAGGGCCAAGTGTGATGGCATCAGAAAGGATCTGGCAAGTGTAGACTGGGACAGGCTGTTTTCGGCAAAGGTATAATTGGTAAGTGGGGGGCCTTCAAAAGTGAAATTTTGCGAGTACAAAACTTGCATGTGCCTGTCAGAATAAAAAATAAAGACAACAGGTGTAGGGAACATCGGTTTCCAAGAGATATTGATGCACTGATGAAGGGAAAAAGGTGGTGCGCAGCAGGTATAGGTGGGTAGGAAAAAATGAGGTGTTCATGGAGTATAGGAAATGCAAGGCAATACTTAAGAAAGAAATCAGAGGACTAAAAGAAGGCATGAAGTTCCCTAGCAGGCAAGGTGAAGAAGAATCCCAAGGGTTTCTACAGATATGATATGAGCAAAAGGATTGCAAGGGACAAAGTTGGTCTTCTGGAAGATCAGGATGGTAATCCATGTGTGGAGCTAAAAGAGATGGGGAAATCTTGAATGATTTTTTGCATCTGTATTTACTCAAAAGATAGACATAGAGTCCATAGAAGTGAGACTCCGGAAGAAAGCAGCATTATCTTCGTAGACCCTATACAGATTACAGAGGTGGAAATGTTTGCTCTCTTGAGGCAAATTAGAGTGGAAAATTCCCCAGGGCCTGACAAGGTGTTTCCTCGGACCTTGCAGGAGACAAGAGCAGAAAATGCTGAGGTGCTAGCAGAGATACTTAAATCATTCTTAGCGACAGGTGAGGTACCAGAGGATTGGAGGATAGGTAATGTTGTTCCACTGTTCAAGAAAGGATCTAACAATAGATCGGGAAATTATAGGCCAGTGAGTCTGGCGTCAGTAGTGGGAAAGTTTTGGAAGTTATTCTAAGGGACTAGTAGGTAAGTATTTGGATAGACATGGACTGATTAAGGATAGTCAGTATGGCTTTGTGTGTAGTAGGTCCTCTTTAACCAATCTTATAGAGTTTCTTTGAGGAAGATACCAGGAAGGTGGATAAAGGCAAGGCAGTAGATGTTGTCTAATGGATTTAAGCAAGGCATTTGTTAAAATTCTGCATGGGAGGTTGACCAAGAAGTTTCAGTCACTTGGCATTCAAGATGAGGTAGTAAATTGGATTAGGCACTGGCTTTATGGGAGAGGCCAAAGAGTGGTAGTAGATGGTTGCCTCTCTGACCAGAGGGGTGCCACAGGGATCTGTGCTGGGTCCATTGATGTTTGTCATCTATATCAACAATCTGGATGATAATGTGCTTAACTGGATCAGCAAATTTGCAGATTACACCAAGACTGAGAGTGTAATGGACAGCAAGGAAGGTTGTCATGGCTTGCAGCAGGACCTGGACCTGCTCAAAAAATGGGCTGAAAAATGGCAGATAGGATTTAATGCAGACAAGTGCGAGGTGTTGCACTTTGATAGGTCTTCCACAGTGAGCGGTAGGGTATTGAGGAGTTCAGGAGAACAAAAAGATCTGGGAATACAGTCCATAATTCATTGAAAGCAGTGTCACAGGTAGATAGGGTCGTAAAGAAAGCTTTAGGCACATTGGGTTTCATAAGTACTGAGTACAGGAGATGGGATGTTATGTTAAAGTTGTATAAAATGTTGCCGAGGCCTAATTTGGAGTATTGTGTGCAGTTTTGGTCACCTACCAACAAGAAAGATGTAAAGAAGGTTGAAAGAGTGCAAGAAAAAATTTACACAGATGTTGCCGGGTCTGGAGGACCTGATTGGGAGAAGATCTGATAGGAGATTTTATGAGGAGTAGAGACAGGGTAAGTGTAAGCAAGCTTTTCCCACTGAGCTTGGCTGTGACAACAACCAGAGGTCATGTGTTAAGGGTGAAAGATGAGAAGTTCAAGGGGAACATGCAGGGATATTTATCCACTCAAAGAGTTCTGAGAGTGTGGAATGAGCTGCCAGTGCAGGTAGTGCATGCGAGCTCGATTTCAAATTTGGATAGGTACATGGACGGTAGGGGTATGAAGTGCAGAGCCATAGAAGTGGGCAGTTTAAATGGTTCAGCATGGACTGGAAGGGCTGAAGGGCCGCTTTCTGTGCTGCACTTTTCTACGACTCTGTAACTCTAACTATCTCCAGGTCTACGCCAAGGGTTCTTTGATACTGGAAAAATAAGTGTAACTAGCCATTTAAGTTGCTGTAGAGAAAGAGCAGTGAAATAGGACTAACTGCTCCTGTTTGTCAAGGAAAAATAAAGACAAGATGGGCTGAATGGATCCTGTGCACTCTTTTTGTGTGAATAGCTCAGGACGACACTTATCATCTTTGCCTCTCTGCAACATGACAAAGATATGCCTGCTATTGCTTTGCTACTGCTCTCCATATGTGATAAAGGTTGCTGCTCATTTTTTGTTGATCCTTCAACTGTGGTGTGCTCGGATGTTTCAAATTCCACTCCAAATATCTGATCCCCTACTTAAAGCTTCAGCTTCCTTTTAGTCTAACTTGAGTGCTGCACGTTCCATTTCAAAACAAGAGTTTGTCAACCTTCCCTGATGAATGCAAACGATTCCATGGCTTTATTTTAAAGAAAAGTAGCGGACAAATTCTGTGTATCAATACTTACTCCTCAAGGGATAAGGAGAAGATGACTCACATTCAGTCATATTGTTCACTGTGGAAGAATGCTGTGCACAATTCTGAATGTTATGAGAAACTCCACTTTAAAGTTACCTTGCTGATTGAAGAATGCTTTGGTACTCCCTGTGTTTGTGGTCAGCTGCACATAGAAAATAACTGTAATTAATTTGTTATGAGGAAATGCTCATTCAACTTGATGACTCATCACATCTTAGAATGTTTCACATACCCCTTGTTAGGCAGAAGAGGGAACTGTTGGATTTTTTTCAGCCATCTGGACAGTTTCTTTCTTCATTTCTTATTCTAATAGAGGCTTCTGCAACTGATGTGGTGGAGACAAGTTCTCAACATGCAAGGCCAGCACTTACTGCATACCCTCGTTGTTCTGATGGGGTAGTAAAAGGCTTTACTTCCCATTAGTCAATTGCACAATCTTCCCCTTCTCACCAGCCCCACCTGACTCATCCTCACACTAATTTCTCATTCACAATGGCTAGCAGGCTACTAGGTTCACTGAGAAATTACTATGGGAGTCATTTGATGTTATTGGAGGAAAAAAATGAAATGAAAACTATCAAGTCTTGCTCATGATTTGCTGGTTATCCTGGTCATGAATTTAAGAAGAATTAACATTACGGATCAGATTCAAATCCAGAGTTGCATTTGATAAATAATGATAACGTGTTTTTATCATCAAACTGGACATCTATTACCCTCCCTGAATTTCATCTTTTCATTTTTGGCTGATGTCATGAGGAAGAATGATTCTGGAAATTCGTGGGATAAGTCAGTCATTAGGAATACGTAATGGGAGCATTGGGAGGTGTTTCCATGAAGTAAAGCCTTTACAACACAGGACACTAGTGCAAGCAAGAGAAAATCTGCAGATGCTGGAAATCCGAGCAACACACACAAAATGCTGGAGGAACTCAGCAGGCCAGGCAGCATCTATGGAAAAAGTACGGACGACATTTTGGGCCGAAACCCTTTGGCAGGACTGGAGAAAAAAAACTGAGAAGTAGATTTAAAAGGTGGGAGGAGGGGAGAGAGAAACACCAGGTGATAGGTGAAACTTGGAGGAGGAAGGATGAAGTAATGAGCTAGGAAGTTGATTGGTGAAAGAGACAGAAGGCCATGGAAGAAAGAAAAAAGGGGGAGAGGCAACAGAGGGAGGCAATGGGCAGGCAAGGAGATAAGGTGAGAGAGGGAAGAGGAGATGGGAAATGATGAAGGAGGGAGGAGGTGAGGGGCATTACTGGAAGTTTGAGAAATTGACGTTCATGCCATCAGGTTGGAGGGTACCCAAACCGAATATAAGGTGTTGTTCCTCCAATCTAAATGTGGCCTCATCACGACAATGGTAGAGGGCATGGATGGATATATAGGAATGGAAATGGGAAGTGGAATTAAATTGGGCAACCCTGGGTGATACCGCTTTTCCTGCTGGACGGAGCTCGGTGAACTGGTCTCCCAATAAACGTTGGATCTCACCAATATACAGGAGGCCAAACCAAGAGCATTGGACACAGTAAATGACCGAAACAGACTCAGGTGAAGTATCGCCTCACCTGGAAGGACTGTTTAGCGACTTTTAATTCCACTTCCCATTCCCACTCCAATGTGTCCACCCATGGGTTCCTCCGCTGCCATGATGAGGCCACACTTAGGCTGGAGGAACAACGCCTTATATTCCATCTGGGTAGCCTCCAACCTGATGCACAAACATCAATTTTTCAAACTTCTGGTAATGCCCCCCCCCCCACCTTCACTATTTCCCATCCTTTTCCCTCTCTTATCTTATCTTCTTACCCGGTCACCGTCTCCCTCTGGTGCTCCTCCCCTCCCCCCCCCATTTTTCTTTCTTCAATGGCATTCTGTCTCTTTCACCGATCAACTTCCCAGCTCTTTACTTCATCCCTCCCCCTCCAGTTTTCACCTATCACATGCTGGTTCTCTCTCCCCTCCCCCCACCTTTTAAATCTACTCCTCAGCTTTTTTTCTCCAGACCTGCTGAAGAGTTTCAGCCCGAAACGTTGACTGTACTTTTTTCCATAGATACAGCCCGGACTGCAAAGACACTAAAGCAAGCGGGTTCACCCTGCTGGCAGGGTCAGTAGGACACTCAAATAGAAGAGGGCACAATGCAGATTCATATTATCAGAACATGCTAATGGCAGCAAACCACCCTTCTCAACCTAGACAAATGAAAATATAGTCATATTTGTTCTTTGCCGATACCCAAAAGTCAACTTGAAATGGAGAATGTATTGGACCTATACTAGTGATCACCTTAACCCAGCCCTAAGCACAGCTTAATCCCATCACATCACCTGCCTGCAAAATGTCCAAAGAAAGCTTTGACAGCTATGTCCCGTGCTTTGCTAGCTGTCACGAAATTGAATGCTACTTGAATAACCATGACAAAAGCTAATAAGAAGAAGTTATTAACTCTTAAAAATGGTAATTAAAAACATTTAAAACCCAAAACACAAATAATTTAAGATGCAACCATTCTTCACTTAAAAGAACAGGCTTGCTAATTATAGTCTGACCTACCACAGATTCAATGGGTACATTCTCCAGTGTAGATTCCACAGATTAGGCTCTGTTTTTGGACTCCAAATAGGGTAAAATATTGAGGCAATGTTAAGAAAAAACCATGGAACATGGCCTGCAAATGCAGGACTTTTGTTTTTACATGGAAGTCTAAAATGTGATGTTGGGGTCAGCAAGTAAACATCGGTAGTTCAATGTCAAGCAACATATAATGTTGCACCCCATTGGTTTCCTGCCTGCTATGTGGAAGTGCATGTAAGAAGAACAATAACATTTATTTTTTTAGATCACTAGAGCTTGGGGAATGATGAGATAGATTAAAATCATAAAAGGATAGAAGGAAGCAGAGTGATTCCAGTGGAAGAGGACAAAAGAATCAGGCACCGTAGGAAGAAGATAGAACCAAAATATTTTCAGAGTAGATGAGGGGAGAAACTTCTTCACACAAAGGGTTGCATGTCTGTAAAATTCATCTGCAAAAGTAATCCTTGAGAAAGAACAGGTGGATATAGAGATGATGAAAAGGGAGGATTAAGGGATATAAAAGAAGAAAAGGTTGATGTATACCTCCTAATGTATTGAACCAACATTTGTCCTCCAACTAACATGAGTGAAGCTGGTTCACATTCCTTGTGGGATTTTGGTGTGAGCAAATTGGCTATGTATTTCCTCCATTATAATACCTCAATGATGGTCAATTGGCTGTGAAGTGCATTGGGACACTTTGTAAAAGGCATATCATAATCACAAGAAATTTTACTCATGAAATATTATTTCTTGCTAACCTTTTTTAAACTTTGCACAAACAAAATTACTTCCTTTTCCCGTGAAAGGAGATTAGCAAGCATGAACCTACAGGCTGGAAAATAGAATGAAAACTTCTATTTTGTCAAGTAACTTCCATAAAATATTAATAAAACCTCTCTGAAGAGAAGGGAAGTTTATGCTGAGAAGAAAGGGTTAACAGAGCTGCACAGAAAATGAGCACTTTTTGAATGGGAGCACTGGCGAGTCACTGCAACAACATCCTCTGTAATGTAATAGTAAACCCCAATAGGCTGGGGATTGCGTGACTGGAGCAAGCTCGGCTGTGACCTCAGAAAAGTGGTTATGAAAAAGATATGTCGATCAGAGGAACAGGGCTGCGCTGCAGAAGTGACCAGCAATGCAAAAGTGAGCCTCATCTCCACAATTCAGGGAAGCACTGCCGTTCAGCAGTCTGTAGATTTTGTGATTCTTTCATCTCCTGTTCCGACCTTTGGCTTAGTTTTCAATCGTGTTGCGGCCAATTTAATGCCTTAATTTTTTTGTGCCCAGGTCGAGGGTCTCTGGATGTGGCATTTTCCTGATGGAGGTAGCAGTGACTGCTCCGTTCAGGCCACATCAATGATTTAGACATTTCATTTTCTTGTAATATTTTTGAGTCATCGTCATTTTAACTCCCTTTGACACCAATGTATTAAGTGTGTAAAATGCAAGGGAAAGAATACAAGCAAACCTATTGTTATTGTGCAATAAACTGCACAGATTTCAGATCCTGCATAGTTGACTGTAAAACCCCAATTTCCTGCCTGACATGCTGCACCTCACCAAACCTAACACCATGCTGGTATCTCACCAACAAACTGAAGATTGGAGCCTTGGTGAGGTTGTGCTAAAGGCTATGCTTGCTTCATTCAGATGTGCATAAATCTTTAATAAGATGTGAAGTTTTCATTATTGAGGTTATGATGTGGTGATTGATTTGCATATAACATTTTCATTTAGTTGTCATATGAATAGAAATTTCTTTTGGAATTTATCTGCTTGATAGTTTTTTTTAATCCAGTAGCCAAATTTCATTCTATCCTTAGTCAGTGCCTCGATGTATAGATTGTTCATGTAAAACCTTGCTGATCATAATTTCTACCTTCTTTTAAGTTACTGATCAGTCTTCTTCTTTTTGGTTACCTTCCACTTACCTTGCATTGTAAGTCTGGAGGCTTTGGGTCAGACTCCAAACCTGATCTTACAATGTGTGCATGCCTTGACATCTTTATAATATAAGTCACATTCAGTTCATTCCATTTTTGTCTCTATTTCCTTGTTATTTTCGTCAGAGGTAAAGAACACAGAAACAGGCCCTTCGGCCCATCATGTCCATGTTGTCTGTTGTACCTATCTATTCTAACCCCATTTACCTGCATTAGGTCTGCTACCTTCTATGCCTTGACAATTCAGCTACTTCTCAAGAAGCCTCCTGGATGTTGTGAGAGCATCTGCCTTCTCTATTCTTCAGGTAGTGCACCCAAGACTCCAACAACTCACTATGAAAAAATTCTCCCTCAGTGCCACTCTAGACCTTGTACCTCACACCTTAAAACTATGCTCTCTTGTTTCTTTCACCAACATCACAGAAAAAAAGATTTTTATTTACCTTATTTGTGTTCCTTTTAATTTTATGCACCTCTCAGTTACCCTCTTCTCCAAGAAAAACAACCTAGCCTATTCAGTCTTCCCCCTTATAACTGTAATACTCCAATCCAGTAGCATCCTGATGAATCTCCTCTGCAGCACAAACTCATCTTTCCTCTAGTGTGGTGACCAAAACAGGACACAGTACACCATCTGTAGTCTTAACAATTTCAATTTTATCAGTTTCAGTTTGTTGGACTGGAAGGACCTGTTAACATGAGGTACAATATCTCCAAATACTGTAAAGTAAGTAACTGACTGTAGTTCAAAAATTCTGAGACATTTTGTGATTGTGAAGGGTACTATATAACAATAAATCTTTCTTTTATTCTTATCTCCAGCTGCACTTGTTATTGACTTCTAAAGTAGAATATCATGCTCTGTTTTGCTCTGTGTAACCTGGGATATGTGCAAACAGTGGAAACACTGAATTATAACTTGTGAATCATAAGCTTAGACTCTCTTGCACTTGAGAATAAGGAATGAGTCTGAGAATGATTCACCTCGAGGCATTAGAATATGAGTAAGTTATTCTCAAATTGTTAGGAAATTATTTCTGTTCTCTGTTTATCCAATGGACCAGCACTGAGAAATCATGGAATGAAATTGTCACCCAATGATAATGGGAATATTGCAACATTCCCTAAGTCATAATTTTCTGAAAACCCTGATGAGTTATCTTAACGGATCACATTATTGTGATTGTTATTCGTTTGTGAAAGCTGTATCAGCTACATCCTAAAATGATACCATGCTTCCAACATAGCAAAACATCCTTACAATCTTTACCAAGGCACTACTGGACAAAGTTGGATGCTGGTCAAAGGATTTGAAAGGATGGGCAATGTTTAGTCTTAGTAATCAAGATGGTTATAATACTGGAGTCAGACCTCATTGAATTTACACGTTAAACCCTCATTAACGCAGTGGTATAATCACATCTTTCATGAGTATTTAAAAAAGGATTTGGGATTACCTTTCAATGGATTGGAATGCAACTCAACAATTAGGGAAATCAATCCTGTTTTAGACAATTGTTGAAATTGTATGCCTTCCTTAGTTCCCAGCTGAAATGCAGCTGTTGTTTTAATTCAGGATCAGCAATAAAAATGTTGTATTTTGCAAGTAGTCCAAGTTGCAGATGGGTTTGATTCAGTGAGGTGGTGCGTAGGGAAGTTATCAATTGTGGAGTTACTGTTAAGTGGGGTTGCTAAATGGTTTGAGAAAATGAACACTTTGAATGTCTATTGTTTTACTCAAAAGTTTTTCATCGGAATTTTACTTTGTTTTGAATATATTTGGTAGACCTATAGATGATAGCTGGGACTGACCAGGTTGTTTCAGAGTGGGGCACAAAGGCGTTATCCCATCCTTGTGATTGAACATTAGTACTCTTCACAGCAGTGCTATCCTGAGTGTGACATTAACCTCCATTTGATATTACGTCCCCACTGACTACTGTCAACTGGTTGATGATATTCATACCTGCATGCATGCATGATTGGGCATCTGATAGAAACAAAACCGAATGTTGGAAACAGAAGGCAATCTTGGAGAGAGAAACTGAGGTCATATTATAGCCTGCCAACCTTTCATCAGAAATGGGTACAAATTGAAAAAGCTGGCTATCTGAAATTGTGTAATGTGCCTGGTCAGAAAATGAAATGTTAATCCTACTCCATGGACATCACTGGAATAGTGCAAGATGGAAGAGACAGGGTGATCAGAGCTGGAATGTGAAAGAGTTTTAAAATGATAGGAACTAGAAGCTCAGGGTCATCTTTCTGGACCAAGGCAACCATAAAATCTCTGTTTCTCTGTTAAGAGAAATTATGTCGTGATCACTAAATGTGATACAACAGGTTAGAAAAAGTGCAAGTGAGTTGTTTTTCCTGCTCCACTTTTGTTTCCTGGGTAGGGATGGAGGGGTTTGGTGATGGTGTTGTTGAAAAAGTGGGGGGGGGGAGGAGTTAGTTAGCTGACCATGAGTTACTTATCTTGTGGTTGCATTGGAGAATACAATGACAAAGGAAGTGAGTGTTGGTGGATATGGAAGAGTTGGTCAGTAAATCGTGTGAGGAACAGTCGGTGCAGTGTGCTAAGAGGTGAGGTGCACACGCCTCTGTGAAGGTGATGATCTATTCCACCTGGAGTCTGGTGGAGTGGAAGATGGCGATAAGTGGAACCCTCTTTCTGTATATGAGGAGGGCTGAGAACAGAAGAGCAGGGAGAGGAACAGATGCGGCTGAATACCCTGACGACTATGCTGGAAGCAAACTCATGGCTAGAGAGAAAAAAGACACCTCTGAAGTGCTCATGTGGAGAGTGTTGCCATCAAACAAATAGGTTGGAACTTGAGAAACTGGAAGAAAGGAATGGATTTCTTCTAGGGAAAAGGGTGAAAGAAAGTGTAGTTAAAACCCCTGTGAGACTTCATAAACTTAAAAAAAAATATTGATTGCTGATCTTGAAATGTAGATAGAGGTCGAGAAAAGGAAAGAAACATCGGAGATCATCCATGTGAAAATGGGAGCGGTGTGGAAATTGGTGATGATGAAACTATTAAGTTTGAGATCACAAAGAGGTGCCAATACAGTCATAAGTGTGCTTGAAAAAGAGAAGGGTGGGGATCTGAGTGGGACTGAAACAAAGTTCGTTCCCTTTATCCTGTAAAGAAGCATACCTCCCTTAAGCCGTGCAAGTTTTCGTGGCTGCACTTAGAATTCAAGGAGAAGATTTTCAATGTGAGAACAAGTTCAGCCATGTGAAAGTGTGATGGTGGTGGAGCAGTAATGATTTTGGGCCTCTGTTCAAGGAAGAAGTAAATGATCTTAGACAATCCTGTTGTGGGATAGAGGTGAAAGGGATTTAACGGTCTTAGTGAGCCATTTAGGATCATGGAAATGGAAACTGTCAAAATGTCAGAGGACATGAGAGATACTATGGATGTAGCTCACAAGATTAGTCAAAAAGTGATGGAACAGATTTAAGACAGGAATAAATAGAGCTCTGTGGGATAAGAAAAGGTCAAACCAACAGATCCACCAGTACAGTCCTAGGCTTGTGGATATGGGAGAGCAATCAGAGGTGGGCCATCCAGGGAGAAGAACTATAAAACTGTAAAGGAAAAATTAGTTTTTTGACCTAATAATCCAGCCTAGTGATCACTCAGATGAGCTTTTGCCAAGTATTTAGCACCACTTGGAAATCTCCCTCTAAGTCACTCACCATCCTGACTTGGAAACATGTCACTGTTCCTTCACTGTCACTGGGTCAAAATCATGGAATTCCCTCCCTGACAGCACTGTGGGTGTACCTACACCTCAGGGACTGCATCAGTTCAAGAAGTCAGCTCATCACCACCTTCTCAAGGGCAACAATAATGGGCAATAAATCCTGGCTTAACTGGTGACACCCACATCCCGTAAATGAATAAATAAAAACAATTATACACGCAGCTTATTTGCGAGTTGCTGAAATTTGCCCTGAGCTC
Source organism: Mobula birostris (assembly GCF_030028105.1). Classification (NCBI taxonomy): domain Eukaryota; kingdom Metazoa; phylum Chordata; class Chondrichthyes; order Myliobatiformes; family Myliobatidae; genus Mobula; species Mobula birostris. The sequence goes on along the minus strand of NC_092388.1, from coordinate 40,158,725 downwards.
TTCTTATTTCATAATACAAAACAAGCACCAGAGATCATGGCTGATTTTGCTACCTTTAACTCAATTGTGTCTATTTCCTGTAAGTTATGTGATATGGTGCCTCCTTTAAATATCATGAACCAATTTTAATCGACATATACATTTACATGTATTAAGAAGTTGCTGTGTTGTGTTGGCATGACATGTGACGTTCAACAATGACAAAGGATAAAGAATTCAACGAAAATAATGTCAGAGGTTAAAGTCTGGTTATGGAATAATGTGCATAAATACCAGCATGTATTTACAATGTAAACAGCATTATAAACAGTGGTTTAAGCCTTTAACAAACAGTGCAGTAATTGAGGTATAGAGAAGTCTGGGGTTCCTAACTAGTAATGGATAATAAGATTCTTACTTCCTTATTAGTAAATTCGTCTATTATCCTTGAGAAAAAAGGTTATATTTTGACCGTTATCATGCCAAAGGAGGTTCAATGGGTTTATCAGTATTTTGAGAAGCTGACAAGTGAATTTTATTCCAGCGGTGATGTGAGAATTAACATCTCCAAGTGCCTGAGTGATGATGGAGCTTTTTGTTGCTTCTCTGTGGGGTTCTAAGTGTTGTGGACATCCAACGTACAGGGCTCCAGGGAAAGCAATAGTTCATTTTCTTTAGCTGGCAGCCTGTTTAAAAGTAAAAATAAAAACTATTATTGTCATATTATTTACTGTGGGACTTTGTTTGCACTGGGATCACATGACCACTCTACTGTATGAGTACATTTCTGTGCAGCTTGACTTTGACAGAAAGTGTTTCCTCTGGGTACGGGTATCACTGTAACAAAACTTGCCTATGTCTAAACTTCAATCCTTTTGCAATCAATGTTAACATGCCATTTGTCCTCTTGATGAACTTGACTGCTAATTGTTTGTGATTGATGCACAAAAACTCCTAGATCACTTTGAACGTCATTCATTTGCTGCCTCTTTCCATTTTGACTTTGGATTCTTTTCACTAAACTGTATGACCTCATACCCTCCCACATTATCCTTCCTTTGCCAATCTTTTGCCCACTCACTCAATCTGCATCCCATTGCATTGTCACAATATCCCTGTCTCAGCATGCCCTTCCACCTATTTTTGTGCAATTGGCAAATGTGGTTATTTTACATTCTGCCCTCTACTTCAGCTCTTTAACAAAATAAAGGTCCTTTGGGTACTCCACAAATAATATAGTATTTGTTCAATGAGCTGAGGAAGGAAGGTTCTTCAGGAGCTTCCCCAGGTGATAGTGAGTTGTAGTTGTCCACTGAACAGGATGGCTTCCCGAGTTTGTCAGACCTTCCACAAAGAGTGTGAAGGTACAGTCAACAGGCAGATTAACATGGAGCTCTACTCTTCCTAAGTTTATCTCTCCTTGTCCTTTTACTTTGTCTGGGATGACACTAGCCTACATCACTTCTCCAAGTTCTTCAGGGAACAGTCCCATGAGGGACAGCAGCATGCCGAGAAATGGATGGAATTCCAGGCCGGATCGTACTGGAGGACATCAAGGAGCCAGAGTAGGATGAGTGGAGCAATGGTCTGGAGGCGATGCAGATGGAGAAGGATGTGAACCTGAGTCTCCTGGATCTGCACAAGCTCTCCAATCAGCATGGTGACCCTCATCTGTGTGGCTTCCTGGAGAGGAACTACCTGGACAAGTAAGTGAAGATGACCAAGAAGCTTGGAGATTACATCACCAACCTGAGGAGACTGGGGTCTCTGAGTATGGCCTGGGAGTGTACCCGTTTGACAGACTGTCCCTGGAGGAGAAGGAATAGAAGGACTTGATGTTATTATCTGTTAAATTTGTAAAAGCAAACTCTCTACTTGTGTGAATCTTAACTTGACCAACTCAGAAGTATTGGAATGATATATCAACTGTGAAAATAAACGTCAAAATACTTCTTTAACAAAAAACAAAAATGACAATGTGACTAAACACATTGATGAAGGAAGAGCAGTAGATGTAGTGTATATGGATTTCAGCAAGGCATTTGATAAGGTACCCCATGTAAGGCTTATTGAGAAAGTAAGGAGGCATGGGATCCAAAGGGACATTGCTTTGTGGATCCAGAACTGGCTTGCCCACAGAAGGCAAAGAGTGTTTGTAAATGGGTCATATTCTGCATGGAGGTCGATCATCAGTGGTGTGCCAGGGATCTGTTCTGGAATCCCTTCTCTTTGTGATTTTTATAAATGACCTGGATGAGGAAGTGGAGGGATGGGTTAGTAAGTTTGCTGATGACACAAAGGTTGGAGGTGTTGTGAATAGTGTAGAGGGCTATCAGAGGTTACAGCAGGACATTGATAGAATGCAAAACTAGGCTGAGAAGTGGCAGATGGCGTTCAACCCAGATAAGTGTGAGGTGCTTCATTTTGGTAGGTCAAATATGATGGCAGAATATAGTATTAATGGTAAGCATCTTGGCGGTGTGGAGGATCAGAGGGATCTTGGGGTCCAAGTCCATAGGACACTCAAAGCAGCTGTGCAGGTTGACTTAGTGGTTAAGAAAGCATATGGTGTATTGGCCTTTGTCAATCGTGGAATTGAACTTAGGAGCTGAGAAGTAATATTGCAGCTATATAGGACCCTGGTCAGACCCCACTTGGAGTACTGTGCTCAGTTCTGGTCGCCTCACTACAGGAAGGATATGGAAGCCATAGAAAGGGTGCAGAGGAGATTTACAAGGATGTTGCCTGGATTGGGGAGCATGCCTTATGAGAATAGGTTGAATGAACTCGGCCTTTTCTCCTTGGAGAGACGGAGGATGAGAGGTGACCTGATAGAGATGTATAAGATGATGAGAGGCATTGATTGTGTGGATAGTCAGAGGCTTTTTCCCAGGGCTGAACTGGTTGCCACAAGAGGACACAGGTTTAAGGTGCTGGGGAGTAGATACAGAGGAGATGTCCTGGGTAAGTTTTTTACTCAGAGGGTGAGTGCGTGGAATGGGCTGCCGGCAAAGGTGGTGGAGGTGGATACGATAGGGTCTTTTAAGAGACTTTTGGATAGGTACAGGGAGCTTAGAAAAATAGAGGGCTATGGGTAAGCCTAGTAATTTCTAAGGCAGGGACATGTTCGGCACAGCTTTGTGGGCCGAAGGGCCCATATTGTGCTGTAGGTTTTCTATGTTTCTATGTGATATCATTCCAATCTGAAAAAGACCCATTTATTCCAACATTCTGGCGTTGATGCGATAACCAATTTTCAATACATGTTACTAAAAAAGCCTTTACTTCTTTAATCCTGCCTTGGATACTCACACTGTCATTCATTTCTGTCAAAACCACTGTGCTTTCAGTAATGAGCAAAGGGAGCGCCATCACGTATGTAATTTGTAATTACATATGTAATAAAATACCAATGCAATTTGCAGCCATTCTCCAGAGCACCGTTTTTATCACTTATTGAATTTTGTATCCATGTTGCCAGCATGTATTTATTCCATTATCTAGTTTTGTTCATAAATATGACGTGCTGTCATTAAATGCCTTTTAAATGTCCGATTAAGCACCAGCAATCATGCTGATCCTCATTAATCCTTTCCATTATCTTGTCAAAAAATGCAATCAAGTTAGTCGAACGTGCTGTAACTTGGCTCTTCTGATTGTTCAGCTATCCATTAATTTTCTTTCTGATTATGGATTCTGTGATAGATTTTGTCTCATAATGATAAAAGTGACTGATTTTGTTATTCAGGTGAGCCCTCCTCCCCTTTTTAATAATCATGTATCATTTGCAAGCTTTCATTTCTTTCAGCCTGCCTGCCTTTCAGCCGCATTAGAAGCTTGCAGTTAGTACATCAGCAATTTTATCCTTGCTTTTCACTGCGATTTGCAATGAATTTCATTCAGACAGAGTGATTCACTTATTTTACCTGCTGATTGGTTTCTTTGGGCCTCACTGTGAAATCCACTGCACTGGAGTGTAACATAGTGCCCCAGCAGCTCCAGCTTCAGAGGAGTTCGTATCCTTTGTAAACGCTGAATAATTTCTCAGTTGTATCTTGCCTTACCCTATAATTTCAGGTTTGACCCCTACTCAAAGGTACATGTGCCACTACGAAAAGTTACTGATAAAATGCCTATTGAATTCCCTTTTTTTGCATAACCTTTGATGTAAACTGCCTCAAGACTGTTACACAGGAAGGTAAAGAGATAAACATTTTTCATTGATCTTCTTAAGAATGTATTACGATAGTGGCTATAAGCTCAGTCAAAGAGGTAGGTTTTTAATATTTTAAAAGAAGATAGAGAGCCAGATGAGGTTGTGTTTATTGACCTGAAAGTGCCTTCAAAAGTAAGGAGAAGGACAAGCCTTTTAGTTCTCATTAGTGTTTTTCAGTGAATTCTTTCTAACTTATACATAGAATTGATAGGGCTGTTTTGTAGTCATCTTGGTACACACCTTGTATTCTTCTCACATGGGATGTCCCTGAATGTGCTTACCCTTTGTAGCCTTACAACTCCCAGCCTCCTGCTGGCCTTACTGCTGCAGAGTGGGCCACAAGCAGTGGGTCTGCTGCAAGTGGGGAGGGTCCCAACCACGGTCCAAAATGTTTTCCCAACAACATTTGCTCTGAGAAGGACACTGTTTCCAAATGGGCACCTGGCAATGTTTGAAAAACAATTAAAGCATTAAAAAACATCAAGTATTAATATAATTTCTTCATGTTAATATTAAAATTGTATTCAACATGTAAATTATTAAAACACTCATATTAACTTAAATAAATAAAGATAAAACAAACTACTTAACCTCATTCAACTTTTTGGCGACAGCCAGTAACCTCAACTAAATGAATTGCGTTCTATTAGATGAGTCAATTGTGGACAATATAGAGATGAAGCACAGAGCTGAAATACTGTATATTCAATTCGGCTGCTCAACTGAGTTCTATGGTGTAATAAGAGTCTGAGCAATGAGATCTCCAGATCCAGTCCTATACTTTGTAATCCCATTCACCCATGAGCTAATGGTTAATGTTTTATAAGCAATATAATTTTCTTCCAAGCATCCTGGATTCATGAAAGTTTCCAATCTTCATCATACTGTGATGATTCCACAAAGTGAGTCCATATAAATTTTGGTATCTTATTGATACATCTTGCTGTGGTTAGACATACTTCCTCGATTGTACTATTTTTCTATTAGAGTCAAATTTGAATGGCACACGCAACAAGTTTTCTATAAATCTGTAATTCTAATTCAAGCCACAGTGGATGTGAACAACGATCAGATACTTTCTAAAATCACCAAATGACAATATATCAACAGGGATTATGGATGGATAATAAATATTGCCTTGCCCACATATCCATATCCATAAGAAAAGAAACAAAATCATATAGCTATCACACATCAAATGGGGTGTGTCCAAAGCATAACTGGACCATTTCTTTGGCACAAACTCTCTTCATCAGGGCCATCTGGGCGTTAGATTCACTTCCTTCATCCCCCTTACCATCTTTTGAATGTAGTCCAATATCTTTCTCACCACACTTGCGGAGCTAATTTCCTGATTCTTAAATTTGAAGTAAAATTTATGTACTTTTACTATATTAGATACCTTTGTAGATTTTTGAAATCATTCCTGAAAAATTCCCATCAGCTCATCATTTTCTTTTAGTGTCCTTCTGATCATATGAAAGAATCTTGTTTCCCAGTGACCCATGTTTTACCCATATTCATATTAGCTTTCTTCCAGCTGCTAGCACAGAATTGTTATGGATCAATTTCAGTACAGGACTTGTGAAAATCATTTGTCTCCTGAACTGGCTTCTACTTTGGTATAAGTTTAAGTTCATCTGAAGTTTCGTCATTCATTGCTTAACTCTTACCCAGTTCCTTTAAGCCACCATTGGCTGCTATGTCTTCAATACTTAAATGTTAAATTTTACAGTTCAGTATTTGACTTTTTCACACCACCAAACAACCAACTACCATTGATGAAGATCCACCAACAGTATTGCTTAAATTCAAGATTTTCATTTAAAATGAACAGAAGAGTGGCAGTGAAGATCAACCTAAAATAAAACGTTACAATACCGTGAGAATATGGTGGCTATGAATATACATACAGTGGACCGGTTAATCATTTAATCAGGGCAGCTGCTTATTTGAGACAACTCTCAAAGAACAAAAACTAATCAAGAGAATTGCCGGGATTCCCCTTGCTTATTTGGAACACTATTCCACTTAATTGGGCAGGAGACTGTCGCCGAACAGGTTCCAACTAGAGTCAGCCGTGTGCACTAGAGTGGTTATTAGATGCTACAACCTGCTTCAAGCAAAGTTTTTAAATAGCATCACTCGTGTGTGGTTGTGTTCAAAAAGCAGTGATTTTTGTCACTGATAGTTGATGAGAAATAAGCAATAAGATAACTCTGAGCTGTTTTGCTCACTGCTGTTTCAAGCATTCAGGCTAGAAGATGCCAGAAACGACCGGGAGTGAAAATGAAACTATATTTTAGTGTTTCAACAAGTTAGGAACTCCAAAGAATTTGAAGATTTTGATCTTGAATGTTGAATGTGACAACGAAAATGGAGATTTGGAGGATGCAATCATTGATAGCATTGTATGGAGGCATTCTATGATACGTGTGTATTAAGTGTGTGCATTGATTTTGTTCATTGCGTACACTGGATCAATTCCTCTGTCGAAAGCTATTGGGAACTAATATCGTTTTATAATACTGTATTGTTATTGGTACAGTCCTAATTTATTCTGTATTTCACTCAATTACATAACTTTTTACTCAGTTAACTGGCAGTGTCTTTTTTATACCTTTTTAACTACTTTCATGAGACTTTGGCTAATTGAGGCAGCGGCTTCAATCGGCCAAAATTATCTGATCCTAATTTGTCCCAATTAACCAGAACTCATTGAGGGAAATGATCAGCTATGAAAAAATGGCAGAACAGACATGATGGGCCAAATGGCCTAATCCTACTCCTATATCTGATGGTCGAATTAGAAAGTGGGATAGTTTCGATGATATTTGTATAGGTGGCCATGCACAGTGATGGTTTTCAGTTCAGGTGACTGACCCTGGCAGTGAGAATTTGACGGACAGTAACTCCTGTGCACACGGAACTCAAAATGATGGGTCTCCGGCTCATAATTATACTGAAGGCAGAATCAGATAGGTGAGATGATTCACCAAACCAACGCTGCCTGAGCCAGGGGCCTGTTCACTAGACCCACACTGGGTGGGGTGGGGATAGGAACACCTGGAGAATACTGGGTGGGGTGGACCTGTTTGCTGGACCAATACTGGATGGGGGGGGAAGCATCTGTCCACTGGCCCCACGCTCAGTGTGGTTAGGATCCATTCACTGGACCCATACTGTGAGCTAAGTATCTGTTCACTAGACCCTGGCTGGGTGAGGGTGGGGATCTGTTTGTAGTAACCAAGCGTGGCTCTGCCATTTCCCTCATCAAACAGCTGTGATTGCACTAATCAGGGATAAGGGGTCCTTGGGCTCACACACTGAAATCATTTAGGATGGAAATTCCTGTGGCTGCATCATAAAAAAGCTCGCTTTGTAGCAAAAGCAAACAAAACTGACTGGATATGAGCAACATATCTTTTGCACGTTGGTTGTTTATCGATCTTTGTCTATGTATAGTTTTTCATGAGTTCTATTGCACAGTATTTATTTTCATGTAAATGCCTGCAAGCAAATGAACCTCAGGGTTGTATATGGTGATGTATATGTACTTTGATAATAAGCTTACTTTGAATTTGACTTGTCTCTTCCAGGATGCTATGAAATCAAGATGACAGATATTGGTGATAGGATTCCTGTGAAGTTATTTAACCCCCAGGTTACTTTAGCTTTGTTACAGCACCTAAAAACTTCCAGCACTTGCCCTGTGCATGGGCCCAACAAGCAGGTATTGAGAACTATTATAGCACAGAATAGGTTGTTAACCTCGTGTGCTCCTTTCCTATTTTTATGCTCTCTTTGAGTCTTCTGTGCTACCTCACCTCATCCTCTCTGCACATCCGACTCTTTTCTCTCTCGTGTATCTTAGATAGGTTCAGCAAAAAAATGAAGCAATGCTATCTGCCTTGCCTATTCTACGTGATGGCAAATTCCATATTCTAATCTCTCTGGGGAAGGACTTCTCTAGTTTCAAGTTTCTAGCAGTGAGTGGTGGGCTGGTGTTTCTGCTGGTGAGTGGGTTGAATTCACAGGAAGATGAATGGCCTGATTCACGTGACTGTGTGTTATGGCTTTGACCTCAAATTTCTAAAGCGAATCTGTGACCTTATCTTGAAATATTCTTCATGGGTGCAAAACTGTAAAATTAGATCTGAAAAACATTAAAATATTCATAAATTAAAATGAGCAAGAAAGAAGGAATTTTCATTTATATAGAGCACCATCTACATCCTTAGGATATTTTAAGGAGTTTTACAGGGAGCAAATTATTTCTGGAATGTAATTGTTGTCATTAACACAACAGGAGTCTGCTCACAGCACAACCCATCATCATCATGATGAAAATGACCAGACCATCTGTTTCTTGTTGCTGCTGTATGAGGGGTGAAGGACATAGGGGACCACCCCAACCTTATCCCCCTCTTCAGCTGTCTTCTCTGAAATCTGTAACAATGGCCAATCACCAAGGAACCAGTCGTGACCAAAGTATCAAAGTTTGTGGGTGGGGAGGGGAGGAGGGGATATTGCAAAGGGAGAAGGTAGAAGCAATTGGAAAATGGCAAAAGATATATTTTCTTTGAATCTGACAATATTTAACATAAGCAACCTCGGAAGATCAATAGCTCTAAAAATGCAAAAAAAAACTAATCCTAGCGTCACAGAACTGATATTGCAGTTGATGAAACATATCATCTTTGTTCTTTTAGAACACAAATTTAAATTGTCAGAATTCTGTTTCATGCTTATTTATCACTGTAAATACCTAAGTTCATCGTCTTCCTGTTTAATGGAATGGAACAGAAAAGGGCATAACCAGCAAACTTATGTTGTGTTGTTAGGCTCTTAGGCTAGTCTTTGTATAACTTGAAACTCAAGAATTTAATTTGATTTATTGAGTTGCTTCATCTTTGGTAGCATGCACTTAATGCAGTTTTTCTTTTCCCACAGCTTCATGGCATTATTATCGCCAAGTATCCCTGACACAAATAAATATAAATGGGAACTGGCAAGAGTCGCCAAATAACTTCTCTTTTAATGTTAGGGGCATCTGAAAAGAATTAAGAAAATCTCAGCCCAATTATTTCCATTCATTTCATCAACGAATGGGAGTGATTTTTTGGAATTTTGCTATGTAGCAGACCTGAGATTTTCACCAAATTTAAAATAAACTTTTAATTTGCTTTAAAAACTTTTCATCATAAACCCCAAGCCAGAAATACTTTTCACATCATCCACCAATGTCATTTGAGCATATATAGTTAAGTTTCACTTACTCAAAATGCTGGGACATCATACCTAATACTTTTCCATCACACAAAGAACATTAATTCAAGAAAGGATCTGCCACTCCATTCTCAAGAGGGATTTCAGCCATCATCGTCGTGCTATCCCTCGAGGTCGAGGATGATGGTCTTCATTCTGTTGATCTACTTATGGGCTCTCAAGTGGCTTATGAGTCCAATCTTGGCCTTGAAAGTTCTTCCGCCTTCAGGACAGGTAGTTCCAGATGGTAGATCGGGCTTTGGTTGTTGCTGCCTCTCTTTCCATTTTCTTCTCTTTTCTTCTAATTCTGCATATCTGTTGGCTTCGAAAGTTGCTGTTCCTTCTCGGATGATGGCTTACCAGAGTTTCCTGTCCTTGGCATTGGTTTCCCAATTGTTGATGTCGATGTTACATTTCTTCATGTTGGTTTTTAAGACGTCTTTGAATCTCTTCTGTTGTCCGTCTCTTTTATGTTTGCCTTCTTTAAACTGGGAGTAGAAGATTTGTTTTGGCAGACATTCATCTTTCATCTGAACAACATGACCGCTCCATCTTAGTTGGTTCTTGATGATGTAGGCTTCAATGCTTGTTGTTTTTGCTTCATTTAGCATACTGACGTTGGTTCTTCTATCTTCCCAGCTGATATTTAAGATGTTTCGAAGACAGCGTTGATGGAACTTTTCAGGTGCCTTCAGATGTCGTCGGTATGTTGTCCAGGTTTCTGATGCATATAGGAGCGTTGGGATTACCACTGCTTTGTGCACTAATATTTTGGTGTCTGTTTGGATGTCACGATCATGAAAGACTCTTGTTTGGAGACGTCCAAAAGCTGTTCCAGCACATTTAAGATGATGTTGGATCTCGTCATTAAGGTCAACATTGGAGGAGAGGTGACTTCCAAGATACGGAAATTGGTCCATGTTTTCCAGGGTTGTTGGGCCAAGTTGGATTGATGATTCTTTCGGATTTGTCTCAGTTGGTGACAGTTGATAGATGATCTGAGTCTTCTTGGAATTGATGGTAAGTCCAAGTTTTGTGTGTGCACGGTTGAAGGCAGTCAGAATCTGTTGTAGGTGGTTTTCTGAAAGAGCTGCAACACTGTTGTCATCTGCGTATTGGAACTCGATGAGGGAACTCGTGGATGTCCTTGTTTTGGATTTGAGACGGGCAAGATTGAAAAGTCTGCCATCTGTTCTGTAGACAATTTCAATTCCTGGGGGTAGGTCGTCCTTGATAATGTGGATGATTGTCGCAATGAAGATGGTGAACAAAGTTGGGGCAATCACACATCCCTGTTTTACTCCTGATCTAACTTGAAAAGATTCACAGTTACTGTTGCTGACCATGACTGTGGCAAGCATGCCAACGTGGAGGAGTCTCAGGATTCGAATGTACCTTTCAGGGCATCCATAGGTGGATAGGACATCCCATTGGAGTTCCCTTGATACCGAGTCAAAGGCTTTGGTAAGGTCAACGAATGCCATGTACAAAGGTTGAAGTTGTTCACAACATTTTTCTTGTAGTTGTCGCATTGTGAAGATCATGTCGATTGCTCCACGTGATGGTCTAAAACCGGCTTGTGTCTCCGGAAGGATCCTCTCAGCTAAAGGCTTGAGCTGGTTTTTCATGATGTGGGTGAGGATCTTTCCTGCTGTTGCTAACAGGGAAATTCCATGATAATTTCCGCATTCGGATCGATCGCCTTTCCTTTTGTAAATGGCAATGATTGCTGAGTCTTTAAAGTCTGCTGGTACGTCTTCATTTATCCAGATCTTGATGAGAGGTTGATGCAGTTGATAATGAAGCGGGTTACCTCCAATTTTGTAGACCTCGGCTGGTATTCCTTCGAGTCCAGCGGCCTTGTTGTTTTTCAAGGTTTTGATGGCTTCCTTGACTTCTTCAAGTGTTGGTATTTTGCTTAGGGTCTCATCAACGGGCTGTTTTGGAATGTTGTTAATCACATTCCCGTCAAATGAGACAGTTTGATTTAGAAGATCTTCAAAGTGCTCCCTCCATCTAGAATTGATGTCAGCATTGCTCTTCAGGATGGTTGAATCATCTTTGCTTTTGAGAGGGGCTTGACCGTGTGTGGATGGGCCAAAAATAGCTTTAGTTGCATTGAAAAAGCCTCAAGTGTCATTGGCGTCTGCTAGTTATTGGATTTCCTGAGCTTTCTTCCTCCACCATTGGTTTTTCAGGTTTCCGGTGCTCTTCCGGAACTGCAGCCTTGCATTCCTGATAGTGTTTTCTTTTGGTAGACAATTGTTGGTCATTTTGTAAGGTAATGAAAGCTTTTCTCTTTTCGTCAATGAGCTGTTGGAGTAGTTTGTCGTTATCATCAAACCAATCCTGATGTTTTTTCGTCTTGAACCCAATTGTTTCTTTGCAGGATGTGATGATAGCATTCTTCAATTGATTCCAGTGTTCTTCTACAGATAGTGGGATTTGTTGAGGCAGTTGTTCTTGAAGATTTTGTTGGAACTTCTGTACATGGCTGATGTCTTGAAGGATGTCAACATTAAATTTCTTAATTGTGTTCTGATCTTAGTGTTTCCTTTTGGGCTGAATCTTCATTCTCATGGTGGACGAGATGAGTCGATGGCCTGTCCAGCACTCGTCAGCACCAGTAACAGCTCTTGTTATCAGTACATCTTGTTGGTCCCGAGATTGTATGATGATGTAGTCGATGAGGTGCCAGTGTTTGAAGCGTGGATGCTGGCAGGAGACTTTGTGCCTGTTTTTCTGGAGAAATAGGGTGTTTGTAATCACCAGGTTATGTTTAGCACATTTGGTGAGGAGGAGTGTTCGATTGGCGGTGACCTTGCCAACTCCTTCCTTGCTTATTATTCCAGTCCAGAGCCTATGATCTTTCCCAACTCTGGCACTGAAGTCTCCCAAGAGAATGATCTTGTCATTGTTGGGAATGGAGGAAAGGACATGGTCAAATTGGGCGTAGAAGTTCATCTTTACTTCATCTTCAGCGTCCAGAGTTGGAGCATAGGCACTGATGATGGTGGTGTGTTGGTTCTTGACAAGCTGGATTCGCAGAGTCATGAGACGTTCATTGATTCCCAGTGGTTGCCCTGTCAACTTCTGAAGTAGGCTGTTTCGGATAGCAAAACCTACTCCATGGATCCTCGGTTGTTCAGGATCAAGTCCTTTCCAGAAAAAGGTGTATTCACCTTGCTCTTCCTTTAGTTGCCCTTCTCCAGCTCTGCAGGTCTTACTCAGAGCAACAATGTCAAAGTTGAATTTTTGGAGTTCCCGGGCAACAAAGGCAGTTCTCCTCTCTGGTCGGTCTGAGTTTGGGTTATCCATCAGAGTTCGTCTATTCCAGGTTCCAAATTTCATAGTTTCACTTCTCAATGTTTTTCGACCGCATGATGGTGATCCCTCTGGACATGGCTTTCCAGACAGGATGGGGTGAAGCAGACTATTTTTAGGGCGCCTTTTCTAGCCACTTCCCAGTTCAGTGTGAGCAGAGTGGATCCTAAATAGGGCTGCTCAGATGTGAATACTGCTGCCAAAGAATTTTCCTGCTTCTGTCCAAAAGCTGAGCGACTGAATCAAGTATTCACCGCTTTCGGGCCGGTTCTTGACTAGAAGCTTCCAGCCATCACATTGCTTGCTCCCGTCGCCCTCCGCCGATCGCTGAAACACTTGAAGTGGCCCACAGAGTGAAGATGCCTGTGCGTGTATTTGTTTAACATGTACTTGGTGTTGAACTCCAAGAAGCGCACGATAAATCACAAATCAACCAACTGATTCCAATGGCATGAAAACCACAACAAATGGTGCTGATGGATTTGTTGCAGCCTTCATCCGCCTTCATAGCCATTGAGTTCGAAGTAATTTCGTCTGCCTCTTCCACCATTGAGGTCTTGGTTGGATTGTTCTTTGTCAGGGACCTCACCCTCGACCTTACCGCCATGGGTGACCCCACCAGGAGCATAGCTCCAGACGGCATCGCTCTCGGGATCTCAGGACCACACAGGCTTCTCCACCGCGACAAGGTGACAATCCATGGAGAGGTCCAGTCATACAGCTTGTTAACAGTTGGGATCAGCACTAGTTGTGCTCTAAGTTTGCACTGTAGAAGTAAGATTTAGGATGGATAAGGTATGGGGCGTTAACATCATGGTCCTGAGCCAAATCAGCCCTGCCATTGCAATCCCACCAGCTTAGTACCTGAGTTGCACCAAAAAGCTTGCTTTTTTCAGGTTCCTGAACTTTATGCATGGTTTATCACAAGAAATAATTAATTTGTCCACAGCAGTGAACTTAAGCCAATTGGATCTTAGTGTCTTCAATTATAGAAAACATGATCCAAACCAGAACTTTTCTTGGCAAATTAATTATATTTCTTTATCTAGATGCTATACTGCTGGCAAAACCTTACCTTTTTGCAAGGCAGAACCTACATTGTTTTGTCTGTTAATAGATGATGGCCAACAAAGTTAAAATAGGATTACAAGTTATTCAATGCCAATATACTAAAAAGTAGCGAGCGGGGAACTTAAGAAGCAGAGAGAGGGTGAAGATATTTGGCTGTCCTACCCATTCCCACCATTCAACCAATTTATGGGTGACCTTTCTAAAACATCGTTTTCTTGCAGTATCCCCATATCCCTCCTTCTCCTTTTTGAATGAACTCAGTGCTGAGCCTTTGTAATCTTTCAGAGAAATCAAATGATCACTTGTTGCTGAGCTAGAAGAAGTATCTTCCTTCCATGAAATCTTATAAGGATTTGGTACATATCAATGGGATCAGACTTTCTCCTAAACTCTAGAGCAAGAGTTCCCAACCTGGGATCCTTGCTTAATGGTATTGGTCCAAGGCATTAAAAAAAAGGTTGGGAACCCCTGCTCTATAGAATGAGCAGGCTAAACCCTCTAATCTCTCCTCATATGGTCAACCCACCATCCCATAAGCCAGGCTAATGAATCTAGTGTTACCCTACCAACCCTCTCTGCTCCAATACCTCATTTCACTTCCGATCAGTTTTCTGCTGAAGTGGAGAATGAGTTACTGAGTATGCAGCCAATACTTGCCATAAACTCAAATATGGAACTCCTAACCATCATTGATTTCGTTATCAAGGATTGATCTTGCACTGAACATCTGACAGGCGCGTCTTCATTCTGCATTGCCACACAGTTCTGTCCCATGGCAATCGTGATCCATGGTGAGACTCTGGTCAACCTGGACCATTTCGCATATCATGGACAGATATGAGCGAAGCTGTCCAGTGCACCAGCACAGCCTTCAGCCTCCTGAGATAAAAAGTGTCTGAATTCAAGAACTCAAGGCCATTACCAAGCATATGAATTGCTGAGTTGTAGTGGTCCTTGCCTTATCTGGCATATGCTGGCAATGCTGGTGGAATCAGATACTATCTCTATGTTTAAAGAGCATTTAGAAGGTACCTGAATAGGCAAGGCACAGAGGGATTCCGAACAAATGCAGGCAAATGGACTAGCATAGCAGACATAAAGTGTGGCATAAATATGGCAGGTCAGAGAGTTCATTTCTGTGATTCTATGATCCTAAAAGTGGAGTGGGATTACAGCATATTACAAGTATGAACAGAGGTTGTATATAGAGAATAAGGACTAAAAATAGAAACATCTGTGGGCGCTTGTGATGTGTTCCAGAGTTTGAGAGGAGCAACTGGAGGATTTGCTGGAAAAATTTGATTATTTGCATGTTGGTATATGTTGAAATCTGCTTAAGCAAAAAGAGCCAAGCCAATAAACTGGAAGTCAATAGACTTGCCTCATTGAGTAGCTTTTAAAATTCTTAATCTATGGCAAATAAACTACATAACACATAAACCATGTCAGCTAATGAAACTGAAGGCAGATTTTTAACCGCGAAAAGATGCGTCGACTAATTTATTCAGGTTTTTGAGGAAACCTCAGGTGTGTGGAATCCAGGAACGCCGTGGACATTTTTATGTGAGGGTTTTCAGAGGATATTCAATAAATTACACTTGGCTGTATAGAATGAAAGCGAGTAGATAGGGTTACTGTGGGATGAGAATAACAGATGTAGATGTTTTCTCTGTTCTGGATATGAATAATAATATGCTTCTGAATCATATCTGAACTTTTTCTTCTTGGTTATATTGATGATTTGAGGATCATAACAAAATATTCTGTAAAGGAGAAAGGAACACACACATTTATTTAGAACTATTCACAACTTCAAAATGTTGCAAAATATTTTACAGCCAATAAAGCATTCTTAAGTTAGGCTGCAGTCGATCTGTACCTAATAATGTCCCACAGGCTATCATAATGACCAAAGATGATGAGGGTTTAAAGATAAATATTAACTAGAATATTATAGTGAACTTGCCTGCTTTCCACTTACTTATTAAGAAACCCAAGGATGTCATTCAACCTAATGGGTTGTCCCAGCACATGGCAGAGCAATCCCATTGGTCCCATTCCTCTTCTTATTTCCCGGTAATTTTATCCTGAATGCCCATCAAATTCTCCTTTGAATCTTTCCCTGCACTAGGGGTAATTTGCAATAGGCCTGATAGTATGGCTCTGGGATGTGGGAGAGAACTTGAACCCCTGGAGAGAACCCACACAGTCACCAGGAGAAAGAGCTAACTTCACACAGGCAACAATAAGGGTCAGGATGGAACATGGGTCCTTGGGGCAGTGAGACAGCATTACCAGTGCCACAGAATCTTTTACTTCTGCCTGGAAGAGCAGATGAGATTTTTATTTAAAAGGCAGCGCCTCTGACAGTCCAGCAATCCCTCTGAATGGCAAAGATCAGTCCGTAGTAAACACAGGAGATTCTTCAGTTGCTAGAAATCCAGAGCAACACGCACACAATGTTACAGGAACTGAGCAGGTCAGGCAACATCTATGGGGAGGAATAAACAGTTGATGTTTCGGGCCAAGACCCTTCATCAGGACCTGACCTGAGTTCCTTTAACATCTATGTGTATTACTCAGTCCGTACTACCTTCTCAACCTTCCCTGGATGAAAATGGGGAAAGGAGTTCTGAAACAAGGCATTAATGTCAAGTTGGTTGACTGTGAATGTGGAGGCAGAGTGACATTGATGTGATGACCACGTTGCTTAATGTTAGTATTCTGATTTTGTGCAGCTTGTGTACTTGAAGAACAACAACTCAAATGAAACATTTCAATAAATGAACCTGATAATTGGATCGGGGTCAGCCAATTGTATCACTCGGATGTTTCTTTCATGTTTGTGGATTGGATAATGACTCATTACGTTCAAAGTAAATTTATTTTCAAAGTATATATATGTCACCATATACAGTACAGTACTATCTTGAGATTCATTTTCTTATGGACATTCACAATATAACAACTAAATATAGTACAATAGAATCAATGAAAAAGTACACGCAAAGACTGATAAACAATCACATGATGGTTTGGCAGGTGTCACATAGTCTGTTCATATTAGAGAGATTATTTTAACCACTGTTGCATATTAGAGAGATTATTTTATCAGTTGACGTGTCTTACCTTGAAATACATATCCAGTTACTAGTGCTAAGCACACTATATACTTCTGTGAATGTTTGGTATGCTTTGCTTCTGAAATTCTCTTGCTTATGTTTCCAATTGAACTGATTTGCATATTAACAAATAAAAATCTGTCACAATGGAATAGAGCAAAAACAAGTATTTTTTAAAATGCTTAGAAACTACTTGATATATTTAGGAGTAATAACTTGCTGCAGTTTGATAAACATAAGTGAAAATAAGTTGAAACCAAAAATAAGTATATTAGCTCACCAACTCTGAGATCTCCTCAAAGCAACGTGGGCTGAAGGAGACCTGATGAATGTGTGCAGCTTCAGGACAAATAAATAGAAGGGAGCCATTCCCAGTATTGGATGATTCAAAGAGGAGTATATGGACTGGCTGCATCACATCCCGGTATGGAAACACCAATGCCCTTGAATGGCAAATCCTCCGAAAAGTAGTAGATATAGCCCAGTCCATCGTGGGTAAAGCCCTCCCCACCATTGGGCACATCTACACAAAGCACTGAAGCAAGAAAGCAGCATCCATCAATCAGAGTCCCCTACTTGTCAGGTCATGTTCCCATCTCACTGCCGCCACCAGGAAGGCACAGGAGCCTCAGGATTCACACCACCAACTGTTATTGTGCTTCAACCATCAGGCTCTAGAACCAGAGGGAATAAGTTCACTCAGCTTCCCTCACTGAAATGTTCCTACAACCTACGGACTGACTCGCTTTCAAGGACACTTCATCTCAGGTTCTCTATTTATTCCTTATTTATTTATTATTAACATTTCTTTCTTATTGTATTTGCAAAGTTTGTTGTCTTTTTCATACTGCTTGAATGCCCAAGTTGGTACAGTCTTTCATTGATTCTGTTACAGTTATTATTCTATTATGGATTTATTGAGTATTCCCACAAGAAAATGAATCTCAGAGTTGTATGTGGTGATGTACTTTGTACTTTGAACTTTCTGAACTTCGAAGGGGCATAAATTTAAAATGAAGAACAAAAGATACAAAAGTTCTCTAAACACAGAATTACATGTGGTGTCATGTATGACAAAGTTAGTTTACAAGTCACATAGGATTACTTTGGAAATGCTTGGTGAAACCTAACCATCCAGGAGGAGATTTGAATGCCAGAGGCATGCAAGCCTAAGGGCAATTATAAAAGACCCGGTAGCAACTACACTTAGAGGTCTGTTCTTCATACTCAAAGAAAAACATGCTTTGGAAGTGAAGATCAAAAAGTTCAGTTAGCTAATTCATGGATGGGGATGTTATCCCATGTGGAGAGATTGCATAGACCAAATCACTATTTCCTTGAGCGTAGAATGTGTGGTTATTTACTTAGGTTGAATAATACTCTCAAGAGGCCTGAAAAGCTACAATGAGATGTTCCCACCAGACGAAGAGTTTACAGTTGAGGGTGAGCTACATTGCAAGCTCTATTGTAGGCAGAATTTTAGATGGTGATGAGGAGGCATACAGAAGCAAGATAGATTAGTTGATGGACTGGTGTCACAGCAGCATCCTTGCTCTCAACTTCAGTAAGACTAAGGAGTTGGTTGTGGACTTCTGGAAGGGAAAGTCAAGGAAACACACACCAGCCCTCATCGAGGGATCAAAGTGGAAAGGGTGAGCAATTTCAAGTTCTTGAGTGTCAACATCTGAAGATTTTATCCTGCGACCTGGAATGCAATTACAAAGAAGTCTCGACAGCAGCTATATTTCATTAGGAGTTTGAGGAGAATTGGTATGTCACCAAAGTCACTCACAAATTTCTACAGATGTACCATGGTGAACATTCTAACTGGTTGCATCATCAGCTGACACGGAGGGGCCACTACACAGGATTGGAAAAAACTGCAGAAAATTGTAAACTCTGCCAGTTCCATCATGGGCACTAGTCTTCCCAGCATTCAGGACACCTTTAAAAGGCAATGCCTCAAAAAGGTGGCATCTGTTATCAAGAATACCCATCACCCAGGACATACCCTCTTCTCATTGGTACCGTCAAGGAGAAGGTACAGAAGTCTGAAAACACACACTCAACATTTCAGGAATAGCTTCTTCCCTTCTGCTATCAGATTTCTGAACAGACAATGAACCCATGGACACAACCTCAGTAATTTTTTTTCTCTTTTTGCACTGCTTATATCATTTAATTTTCTTTTTTTTGTACAGTATACTTATTGTAATTTACAGAATTTATTTGTATGTATTGCAACGCACAACTACCACAAAGCAACAAATTTCATGGCCAATGTTCCCTTTAAGGTGCACGCGCATACATCTTTTGCTGCTAGCACACAAAGGGATTTAAACTGTGCGCAAACGATTATCTGACTCTGCCTCATTGGCATGTTAAGTATATTTCATGATCATACACAATCTCATTTCCTTTTCTG
Source organism: Mobula birostris (assembly GCF_030028105.1). Classification (NCBI taxonomy): domain Eukaryota; kingdom Metazoa; phylum Chordata; class Chondrichthyes; order Myliobatiformes; family Myliobatidae; genus Mobula; species Mobula birostris. The sequence goes on along the minus strand of NC_092388.1, from coordinate 40,139,320 downwards.
GTTTCTGACGCATAGAGTGTTGACAACATGGAGTTAGCGATGATTTGCCTGCAGAGTTTAGGACTCTTATTTAAACTGTTTTTATCAAAGAAATTATTGATTCAGTATGTCAAATTCCATAGAAGCAGAGGGCATAGTGTGCAAAAGAACTGCTAGTTCATTTAAAGCAGAATGGCTTAATGAAAGAGTAGAAACTGCTACATCAAAAGCTTATGAGGTCAGGAACGTGCAGCTACAAGAAATATTTATGTACACTACAGAAACTGGTGTTACCTGTGTGTATTGTCACAATGTTGACAGTTGCTGGAGAATTTGCAAGCGGGATGAAGCAGAGTGATAATTGAAAACGTGACTTTTTAACATATTATTTAGCAAGTAAATCACATATGGATGGTGTGCTAAAGCTCCAGCCAGAAAATCCTTCATTACCCGCTATAGGCCTGCTTCATATGTTTTCTGTGAGGGCAGATGAACAAAAGTGAAAACAATCAAACCCAGAGGAGAACAAAATTCTTATTGACCATGTATTGCTAGTTGGTATATTGAATACATCTATATATAAAATTCAATGCGCACATGTTGTTGTCACTGGGCAAAAAAATTGCACAGCATAAGATTTTTGCAGACGCTGGTCATTACAAATTAGAGGGAATATTGGTTCATTGCATATGCCAATGATATTAAACCTGGTTCTGATTCTGAAATTTAGAATAAGAGCTCAGCCATTTGGGACAACAATAAGACTAAATTTCTTCTGTCAAAAGATTGTCCATCTTTGAGTTTTATGTACCCCAAGGCTTTTGGTACTCAATTATTCCATGTTCTGTTTCATTAAGCCATTCCGCTTTAAATGCACTACCAGTTCTTTTGCGCTTCGCACCCTTTGCTTCTTTAGAATTCAACATAATGAATAAATTATTTCTTCAATAAAAACAACATAAGTAAGCCAGTTCTAAAATCTGTAGACAAATCTTCACAAGTGATAGGCTTTTGGATATTAAAAGCTACAAGGTTTAAAGAAATCATAAAATTGTCATCACTAACATGTTATAGTTCACTATTGCATTGATGCTTACAAGAATTTGTTAATCTCTGTCATGGACTACACGTCCAAAATGCTTTAGTAGCTAGAAAGAATTTTTGGACTTCCTTTGATATGGAAAGTGCTCTGTAAGTGCAAATTTTGGCTATTTTAAAATCTATTCTGGAATTCATTCTGTAAATTTCCAGAAAACATTATTTACAAACTCAGTCAACATCTATTTAATTGTAATCACAAAGTAAGACCGTTTTCCACATTATATTTTGAAGCCCAAAGCAAACTGATTTTCTTGGTTAGTTTTCCGTCGTTAACAATTAAATCTTTTGAATAAAGGAAGGAAACCTTTTAATCATGTAAAATTAATGCAACTACTCCAGTGTCAGAGCAGCTATATCCTCCTAACTACTGATTTTCTCACTTAGATATACAGTGGATTTGGGTTAATTCGGCCATTGGTTAATCGGGGCTGCTGCTTAAAGAAGAAAAGCTAATCGAGAAGATAGCTGGGATCCCCTTTGTTTATTTGAGCCATTATGCTGCTTAATTGGAACAGAAGGCTGTTGCTGAAGTTTCTAACTAGTGTCATTTGTGTGCACTTGCAGGGCCATTAGACACTACTCTATGCTTCAAGCAAACAGTTTTTAAATAGTGTCAGCTGCATGTCAAAAAACAGCAATTTTTGTCACTGATAATTGGTGAGAAGTAAGCAGTAAGACATTTCAAAACTGCGTTTTCAAGCTTTCAGCTTGGCGATGCCTGGAACAGCCAGGAGTGAAATGAAATGATTACAGTACCTCAACAAATTAGGAACTACGAAGAATTTGAAGGTACCAATAATCATCTTGAATGTTACAATGAAAATGAAAATTTAGAGGATACAATCATCAACAGAATTTTATGAAGGCAGTCCATTATCTGCACTAGATGTCCTTGCTGATTTTGTTCATCTATAGCCAAAAGAACGTAACGTGGATAAATTCCTCCATCAAAAGTATTAGGAACTAATACACAGTTTTATAGTACTGTAGTAGTATTGGTAGTGTTCTAATTTGTTAATATTTTTCTTTTAAATACATAATTTGTTATTTGGTTTGACTTTTTTATACCTTTTAAATCCTTCCATGAAACTTTGGCTAATAGGGTCAGCCACTTAATTAGGTCAAAATGTATTGAACCCAATGTGCCCTAATCCACTGTATTTTGCAGAACTGCACAAAACCCAACGTCAGTGAAGAGGCATCTGATTTGAGTAATGCCATAGTTACTTTATGCAAAATGTCTATCACCATGTAAACCACAGGAGAATGCAACTATGTGATGATTGGATTTAGAATCTGCAGGTGTTAACTATAGTGAATTGAATTATGTATCTGCAATCATACAACAGGAAATTATGACATTTTCCCAGTGATACTTCTATCTGTGTGAATTCATTTCACTTGCCTTCACTGCAATGTAGCCTCCTAAAAACATTAGACAGTTTGTTGGTAGTTATACTTTTCTAGTTAGCAGCAGGCTTACAAAGCTCACTAGATCTGTATCTTTTTTAAACTTTATCTTGTCCTGCTGCATGATATAAAAATTAAAGTTTTGCAAGGATTTTTTGAAATACATCGCAACTGTGTAATGTGGAATCGCCCGGATAATTCAGCTGAGAAAGAACTTCAGCCTAATTCTGTCCTAAAATAAAATTACCAGATTAAAAAGTGACAAAACTAGACACCACTATTTAATTTGTCCATTAAAAAAAATAAACAAGTATATGTGGTCTTGAGGAGGAATGGTGGTAGGGTAAACTCAAACATAAGATGCAAAAAACCAGGGTTGAATTCTGCTGGCTACTGTGGATTTTTCTACTTTTGGGGATCATTTTTAAAAGATGAGAGTCTGGGTACAGTTGAATTTCAAAAGCTCCTTGGTGTGTTTGTACATAAGTAACTGAAAGATAAGAGATTAGCTTTGTTTTGATGGACAAACATTAAAACATATGGTGAAATGCATCGTTTGTGTCAGGAATGCGCTGATGGCAGTTTGCAACGTCGACATCTTCCGAGGCTAACATAGCTTGCCAACAATTTATTTATCCTAACTCATGGGAGGAAAATGAAGCACCTGGAGGAACCCATGTGGTCACAGGAAGAATGTAGAATCTCTTTACAGGCAGTGGTGGGAATTGAACCCTGATCTTACAGCTGGTGCTATAAAGCATTATACTAACTGCTTTAGTTCAATGCTGCTCCAAAGGTGCAGGAGGCAATTAGGAAGGTAACTGTTGTATTGTCCTGAATTACATAAAGATTTGAGAACAAGAGGAAATTTACATAGGAAGGACATCTCAGCCCGAAACTTCGATTGTTTATTCATTTCCATGATGCTCTCTGACCTGCCGAATTCCTCCAGCATTTTGTGTGTGTTACAGTTCTGATTTCCAGGCCTGAATTAGGTTTGTAAATGTCAAGCTAATCTGATGGGGGATAGTGTTCACAGCTGAAGTTAAATTATTAACTTTCTTTATTGCTATTATGTGTGTCTTTCAGTGTTTCAGTGATTAGGTTGGTCTTCCCTCTGTTCCACTTGTCCAAATAGAGGAGGGCATTCCCTTCATTATTTAAAGTATGTGAAAATTCATACAAGATTGATAAATTCTGATATTTAGCAAGTGAAAATTTGATTTGATTTCTCACCATTTAAATCTGGTTTATCTCAGCTTCTTAATTATTTTTTTCTCAGAATGTGTGTATTGCTTGGTCACAAGAGGACAGTTACAACATACAAATCTTTGCAAAATACTCCTCCAAACTACCCTCCAATCTATGCAATGTCTCAGACCTTTCCTGTGGTTTGACTTTTTACCTTCAAAACATTCAACTATTTAGAACTGTTTTAACCTAGTTCATCAAATGAGGAAATAGTCTTCATATCTCTTTTTGTTCCTGACAATGATTTGATCTAAATTTGTAATAAATTAATTTTATCTTGGGAAATATTGGCATATTAAAACAACCCAATGTTAAACTCTCCCCAGTATTCTCTTCCATGATTCCAGAATCCCGAATGCGACTGATTCACTCTTGCCAATTTAATGGCATGCATCTTTTGGTCATGTAATATTCTGGTTTTATAAGATTCCCTCAATATTATTCATTAAATCAAAGTACTAACAGCACCAAGTCAACTGTTAACAATGCATTGACCTGCAGTCACCAGTTATTTGGGAAGTTAATTTTAGAAGCTTCAAACAAACCTATGATAATATTCCTTTTTCAATGTCTCCATTTAACTGAGAAAAATACATTGCCTTTCTTTTAAATCAGACAGCAGGAACTTTGAGAACTCAATGTCCAGATTACAAGACAGTAGGAAAAATTAAGGAACTGAAACATCGGAGGATGAAATTTCTGAATAGGATTCAAATTCTTCAGCAACAACTCTCATTGACTTTGTGAGAATATTGTTAAATTTGCATCATTATCTCGCTGTGCCTTTTCTGTCCTTGCTGTGACCCATGGCAACAAGCTAGAAATGCATTCTGACACAATGACATTAATGCAAGCCAGGAGGAAAAAACTGGTGTTGAGTTGAAATGTTACATCACCAACAAACGATGCAGGAAAAATTTGCAATATGTGGAATGCCAGATGATTCCTGCAACTGCCCCATGTTTTTCTATTTGAGTTCTTGAACAGGCTGTCTTGCAGTGAGTAGGCAACATTGGCTAATGCCAGGAAGAAGTTTAATGAATGTGGCACATACTAAGGACAGAATGGTCTATACAGTTCTTTTTGCTCTTCCTATTTTAATCTGGAACTCTGTGCATGTTGACTTGCTTGGATCAAATAGGAATAAACAGAGTAATTTGAATAACAACGTGTTTGTTAAACACATACATATTATACATATTTGCACATTGTTTGCATAAGCAGGCCATGCATTCACTTGTGACTGGAGAATGAATGGTAATCTGAAGAGGTACTTAAAATGGTGGAGATTCAAAAGGTTAGAAATAGGTCTTAAATCTGGAGCTAGCTCACTCAAGGGTGAAATGAGACAGCGTTTTATAATATTAAGGATGATGGAAATCTGGAGTTCCAAGCCTTAAGAGTCTCTGAATGCTGTAATACTTGGATATTTAAAGGCTCAGATCTATACATCTATAATGAGTAAAAGTGTCAAGCTGTATGTAGCAAAAACACCTAAATAGAATGACAAATCAGCCATAAATATATGGAATAGGTTCAAGGGACTGAATGAGTTGTATTCATTTCTAAGGGTAACACTTTGTACTATCAAACGCATTTTATTTTGGTACATCAATACTATATCTATTCTTAGAGGGATAAAAGACTTCCTATTCAAATGGAAGGAAGTGGTGTCAAGGTAAAGATTCCAGAAAATGGAAAATTGGTGAATAACATTACATCTAAGGACAGATGTGTGCAGTGCATTTTTACCATGGACAATTCCAGAGGGATAGAAAAGAAGGGGGATTTAAGAGTACGGAATTAACTACTCACTCTCAATTTTAAAAAGTTTAACATTTATCACGGAAATAACCTATAAGTAAATTTATGTCATCTGGAAAACAGTCTTGTTAAAAAAAATCTTCAGCAAATGAATCGTATGCTTTAAAATGGTCAGACAGTGTGTTCCTTCCTATTTTCTTTTCACTCTCAACAAATAACTTTCAAGACTTTTTCTAATTCCACGCTAAATCTGCACCTCAGAAATGTCATGTCAGCTGATGTGACTGCTGAGAATCCCAAATAGGAATCTGGGCCAACAAAATCCAAGACAGAAGTAAACCTGAAATTATCCACTCCATGCCTTTCTACTCTTAATCCCTCTTTCACTCTTTTCGCTCTGTCTCTCTCTTTCTCGCTTTTTGATTCTATCACCTTTTTTCCTCTCATTTCCCATTTTTTTCCTGCCTTGAATCGTCTTCCTTCCTTTTCATTTTTACTCTTTTCCTTTGCATTTTCTCTTTAGCTTTTTTAAATTCTATTTTTCCTACACTGCTGTGCCCTTTTTAACACGTTTTATCTGTGCTTATTGTTCTTTCTCCCCACTGTAAATGTCATGTGCGTGCGTGTGCTTTTGTAATTAATTAGCATACTTGTTTCTCTATCGTGGCTAAAAGTCATGGTTGCCGTAAATAAAGAGCAAATTCTGGGTATCTGATAGAGCAAACAGCAACGAATTAGGTTCCATTACATTCCGGTTTAACCTTTAAGAACAGCGCTGAATGCTTGGCAGCAGTCATCAATATTTAACAGCTGTTGTTATTATGAAATTCTTTATAGAGTTATGTGGCTTGCCCGTTTGCACGCAATGGCTTTGAACGCGAGCCAACGGCATGTCAGACACAGAGGGAAGATTGACAGTCTGCTACGTTGCGTGACAGCAGGGCTCTGCTCATTTGGCAATGTGTGTTCAGTGTTTCAGTTGGATGGAATTCCGCTGTTTTTCTAAAGGATGGGTTGGGGGTGGATGGTGAGAAGGGAAGGGGGGAGGGGTGGTGGTTGAAATGAGAGGAGTGGAGGGTGGAGCTATACAGATGAGATGGCTCCGTGCCCAACCCCCGCCCATATGTCTCCAGTGTAGATAGCTTCTTCTGTCGACTGCACGCAAAGCTGTCAGGGATGACTGTATTCAGACACGCCTGAGCGGTTGCTAAACCTGAGGCTTGGCAACAGTGATCCAGATTACAGACAGAGGGGAACAAATATGATCTGCTTCTTTAGAATCTAATGCAATAATACTGATCAAAATAACACCATTTTTTAAAACTGCATATTTGGATGCAGGGGGGAATTTGTCCACTGAAATAATTGCTGAAAGATTGTTCAGGTGACATGATGCAATTGGAAAATGCAATTGCGTTGAAGAACCAATTTCCCCCAGGATCAATAAAATATGACTATGACAAAGAAAAGAATAGCATTTCAGGAAATCACAAACTCTATGCTTAATGAATTGCAATATCCTTTTGCAGACTTTGTCCCCTATCATCCCCAGACTGTTAATCAAGTGGCAACTGAGCCTTCGCTCAAAGCAAGTAGGAGAGTTGTTGGCTGGGTAGCAGGTGTAACATCCATTTGAGGACAATCAGTTTTCACCAACATACTGAAATGTTACTTAAATGTGTTTTAACCGAAATGTGGGAAAGTGTATACACTGCTGCATAAAATGCTTTTCTGGAGGAAATTCTTATCCGATGAACAAGTGTAAAGCTTAGACAACTGATGTCAATGGGCCCGGAGGTAATGCTGCTAAAGATTCATCCTATCCTCCTTTCTATAGAACAATTGCTTAAGCATCTTCATCTCCTCACTTTTCACATTGTCAGTTCTGTCCCAGTTTCCTCTGCTACTGAGACTGTTGTTCATTTCTCTACCGAAGACGAGAAGTCAAATGTTTTCTGGGAAAATAATCCAGGCCTGCCCTCTATGTAAAGCCAAGCTTCCAATACTCACAAGTCTTGGCTTCCACCCACCACCTCTTCAAGCTCACATTGGCACCCGTTCAGTGATTTTAAAATAGTTATTATTTCAAATTTCCATGAGGTCTCATTATCTCTGCAGACAATGCCTAATCTTACAACTTTACCAGATCTCTGTAATCCTCAATTTCTGGGCTCTGTGCTTCCTCCCCCAAACCCCTTCCCACATCCTATTAGAGTTCAAAGTTATTTATTATCGAAGTATGTATACTTTGTACAAGCTTGAGATTTGCCTCCTTACAGGCCACCACAAAACAAAGAACTCCAATATAACCCATTAAAAACAAAAGACCGTCCAACACCCAGTGTGAGAGAGGGGAAAATATGCGAACAATAAAAACAAGCAGACAGCATTCGGAACTGAAGTTCGCAAAGCCAGGCATCACTGCAGACGATACAGAAGTCCACTAGTTGCAGACCTCAACCTCAGTCCAGCTCAAAAACAAGCAAACCCCACCAAGCAGCGAGTCAGACTGGACCATCCCTCGCTTCCGACCCTGATACACCGACCATTTCAATCTGGTCTGGCACTTAGTTCATCCAAACCCTGGGTTGTTCGCTTTCGGACTTGAGCTTGCCACTTCGTTATGCCCTCAGACTCGGGTTCTGCGGCCTCGACCCGACCTTTCCAATTCGGCTCGGCTCTTAAGTCAGTCAAACTTTGGATCTTTCCTCGACTTCACTTCGCCTCAGCTCTGCTACATCGAATTGTTTCCAAGTCCACTCCAACAACTCTGACCTGGATGTGGCACAACCTTCCTTTCCCTGCAAGACCCCAGCCCACACTGCAAAAATGTCAGGTCCTACAGACAATTCAGCTCAACTGCTGAACTGACTTGCACCAAACGCCCATGTCCTAAATTTTTGAGGTCCCTCCATTTTCCAAACTTACTGTTTTCCTACTTCTTCCTTCCCTAAAGATGGTCTGAAAGTCCTACTTATCCGGCCAAGCACTTGGCCATCATTCCTTATTTCATTGTCAGATCTTCCCTGCTAACACTGATGTGCTGTGCCTTGAATTGATTTACTGCATAAGAGGAATGTATGAGTATATATCATCCTTGCTTGGATCTACAAATTCACCCCAAATTTAGTGTGTGATTCTGCCTCATCAAAACCTTCAAATGATTTTGAAATACATTTAATTATTTCAGAAACTTAGCTGCTGAGACAATTTATAATTTGTCATCCACCTCTCTGCATCTATCCCCTTAGAGAAATTATAATGTCACACAGAAGAGGGCCTATTCTTAATCTTTTTCTCAGCTGCTCAGACAAGATGATTACCCTTCAAAGCCACTAAAATTCCTGAAACTCTTGGGGAAGAAAATATGACAGATTTTGGAGACAATGCATTGCTTAGCCAGTAAATGTGTTGGTCTTCCATTACAATTATGCATTGCCACTTGGGCTGAGATCTGCAGTGCTCACTTACCCACCACTAGATGTCAGTGTTTGGCATGGATGAGAACAAAAAACAGACGCATCTGCAGGTTATGCTGCGGATATCTAGTTGTTGTGTTTTAGCCTCAGTTCCATGAGGGTTCGGAAAAGGAAGGAACAACTGTCAGTTAATTCAACCAACACACATCAAAGTTGCTGGTGAACGCAGCAGGCCAGACAGCATCTCTAGGAAGAGGTACAGTCAACGTTTCGGGCCAAGACCCGTCGTCAGGACTAACTGAAGGAAGAGCCAGTAAGAGATTTGAAAGTGGGAGGGGGAGGGGGAGATCCAAAATGATAGGAAAAGATGGGAGGGAGAGGGATGGAGCCAAGAGCTGGGCAGGTGATTGGCAAAAGGGATATGAGAGGATCATGGGACAGGAGGCCTAGGGAGAAGGAAAATGGGGAGGGGGGAAAAACCCAGAGGATGGGCAAGGAGTATAGTGAGAGGGACAGAGGGAGAAAAAGGAGAGAGAGAAAAAGAATTAATTCCCAATTTCTAGCAAATCCTTTCAGGCTAAGAGCCATAGTCAGCTTTAATATGATATTTTTCACAGTTAAATAGGCTGTCAATTTTCATTTGTAGAGCTGAATCAAAAAAAATTATTTCTAGATATAGTATGTCCTTTCCATTACCCTAACCCTTAATTTTTATGTCTTATCCCAGTAATACTGGAACAAGGAAAATAATTATTCAGAACAGTAAACTGTCAGTTAAATTTAGGTTTATAAAATTTATTGAACACAAATAAAATGTGTAATATCTATTCAGGAGTAAGGAAAAAAAACAGCAAATGCTAGAAATACTCAACAGGAGAGGAAGCATCTGTGGAGAGAGAAATGGAGTTATTGTTTCAAGTCGATAATTCATCATCAAAATTCTGATGAATGATCATGAACCTGGAATATTAACTTTGTTTCTGTCTCTACAGATGCTGACTGATTTGTTGAGTATCACTAGTGTTTCCTACTCTGTGTGCAAATATTGATCCAAATAAACACTGGAAATACCGATTCAATCTGTTAATTATGGTAACATTCCTAAACCTAATCACAATTAGTCCTGACCACACTGGTAAATCTATTCATCCTATTTGTTGGAGTCACTCTATCAAACACATCTATACTGCTAGTTCTAAGCACACTCATAAACTCACTGAAACTGAGAGTTTTAGTTTTACTGATAAACCCATCCACACCACAAGTTCCAGTCACATTGATAAATCCATTCACATCACTAGAAGTGGTCACTTCGTTAAACTCTCTCACTTTGTTGGTTCTGGTTACATTGTCAAACTCCATCATGCTGCTCATACCAAACATGCTTCAAGTCTCGGTCAAACTGCAAATCCATCTAGCTGTAGCTTCTTTCACACTGCTAATGCTGTTCACGCTGAATGGAATTTAACAAAATCCAGGGGAAAATTTCTTCGAAAATAAATACCAGATGGAGGAAAAGTTTGAAATCATAGAATCTCACGGCAGAGGAGACCAACTGGTCTATCCAGCTTGTTTCATTTCAATGAAAGAGCTATAAAAGTAGTCCCACTTCCCCATTCATTCCCACAGCCTATAAATTCTTTGCTTCTGATGTACTTAAACAATTCCCTTTTGAAATTTATTCTTCAGTCTGTTTCCAACTTGGTTGGTTCCCAACTCTTGGTTCTCTGGCTAACTATTTTGCTGGTGAAACCATTTCTTCCTATCCTATCAAGCCCTCTGGAATGAAAAACAAATCAATTGAATCTGCCCTTAAACTTCCCTTACTCTAAGGAGAACAATCCCAGCTTCACTGGCCTCGTGTTGCTGAAGTCCATTGTCCCTAAAATAAAAATAAATCTAAATTCATGTTTTTTTTAAAACCATTTTGAAGTGAGTTGCTAGTTCTACCAGCCACAGGGATATGTTTTAACAGCTGTAGGTACTAATGCAGCATGGAATTTGGAATTACTATTGGATTTGGTTTATTATTGTCATATGTACTGAAGTACAGTGCAGAGCTTGTCTTGCATACTGTTCGTACACACCAATTCATCACAGTGCATTGAGGTAGTACAAGGTGAAACAATAACAGAATGCAGACTAAAGTGCAACAACTGCGGAGAAAGTGCAGTACAGGCAGACAATAAGGTGCCAGATATCGAGGTAGGTTGTACGGTCAAGAATCAATATTATCGTATGAAGGAACCATTTAATAGTCCTATAACCATGGGGTAGAATCTGTCCTTGAAATTGGCAATACTTGCTTTCAGGCTTTTGTATCTTCTGTCTATTGGGAGAAGGGAGATGAGAGAATGTCTGGTGTGGGTACAGTCTTTGATTATGCTAGCAGGTTTACTGAGGCAGCAAGATGTGTAGACAGAAGACATGACGGGGAAGCTGGTTACCGTGATGTGCTGAGCAGTGTCTACAGTCCTCTGCAGTTTCTTACTGTCACAGGCAGATCTGTGGCTATTATCAAGGCTGTTAGTGATGTTCACCTAGGAACCTGAAGCTCTCAAACTTGTCAAACTTAGCACCATTGATGTAGATCAATATCAGCACTGCCCCACTACCGATTTCAGTGACCAACTTGTTTTGCTAGCATGACAGCATGTTGCTAAGCTCTCTATCTCTGTCCTGCACTAGTAGTGTCTCTACTAGTAGAGCCACTGCCTCACTGTGCCAAAGCCTTGGTTAAATCCTGTCCTCAGGTGCTGACTGTGTGATGTTTGCAGCTTCTCTGCGACCGCAGTTCTCCTCTCTCCATAAGTATAATCACCTTCCAAAATACCTCGGTATAAAGTACCCTCAAGGGAGCCTCAATGGCATTTGACCCTTACCAGAGTAATGAGAGATACCTACTAATCCTTCAACTTCTCTGCCACACTCTTATGTTCTTGTAAAAACATGCAGTCTCACAGCAGAGATTTCCAGTCAGCAAACCCATGCAAGGATCAAAACATCAAGCCTGTGGCTCTTATTCCATCCCCCTCTCCCCTTCTCATATTTTCGTATCAACATTTTAATCAGAATCCCGGAAAGTTTCATGCTATAGGAGCAGAAAATAGGACTGTGTATCTTTTCTCACTGCGTTTTTTTCTAATTGACCGCTATGCAGTGGGTAATCTGGCGTCTCCAGCACCATCTCCACTCTTATGAAATTTCTTACCTTCCCCTCTGCTGGGCCATCCAATAAGGGAGGTGGGAGGAACAGTAGGATTTATAGTATGATTTTCTTTATATGATTGCTATCTTAGAGCACACACTATGTTGCATTAAGCTAACTTTAATCATTTGATGTTTGATTGTGATGCAGCCTTGGAAGACACAGAGCTGAAAAAGGAGACTCACCATCTTCTCAGCCACAACACAAGGGACAATCAAAGCATGGCTCTGATTAGGAATTTATCACCGGAAGGAGAGCTTCTGCTGGATGTGAGTAGCATCTGTGTCAAATGAGAGCTGCATTTAAACCTAAACTTCCTTCTTAGGTTTGCCTATCTCTAGATGACCAGAGCTGGAGAGTTGTTTCTTTTGGATTCAATTTCGATTGTTTGCTACACCACTATAGAAGACAGGTGTCAGCCCTTTGAGATAGGAGAGGAGTTAGCCAGTCATATGTCATAGTTCCTTCCTCACGGGTCAAGAAAATATTCGTGATCCCTTTCTTTGAGTGCTGATTCTTTTAAGGCTTCTTTATATGCAGATCCTTAAAAAGCTGATCTCATATTCTGAAGGTGCCCTATAATCCACAAGAATCTATCAGGGGATGACTTATTGAAGGAGTGATCCATCAGGCCACAACAGCAGCAGCAAGGCCAATTTCACTGTGGCCAGCTCTAAGGATCAGCAGCCAAGGGTAAAGTCAGGAGGACAGAAAATGGAGTTGCCAGGATGGTGTGTTGCCTCACAGGGTTAAGGGTGTCTCAGAAGGGCTGCAGAATATTCTCAAGAGGGAAGGTGAGTGGATAGAGGTCCAATAACATAGGTAAAATTAGGGAAGAGGTCCTGTGCAGTGACTATAGGGAGTTAGGGAAAAGGCTGAAGAAAAGGAGCTCCAAATTAGTCATCTTTAGATTACTCCCAGTGCCAAGCGCTAGTCAGAGAAGGAATAGGAAGATGGTACAGTTGAATGAGTTGCTGAGGAAGTGGTGCAGGGGACATGGTTTCAAATTTCCAGATTATTGGGATCTTTTCTGGAGAAGATATGACGTGTACAGAAAGGACACCTGACCCTGAGGGGTCAGGTTCGCTGGAGCTGCTGGGGAGGGTGCTGGCAGGGGGATGGGAACCGGCGTCACAGGGTTGAAGACGAGGCAGCTGGTATGCAAGTTTATAGTGAGGTTGTGAGGACGCGCAGTTAGAGATTGGCAGGCACAACGTCATGGATGTCACTGGGATGTTGCTGAAAGAAGATCATAGTTGGGAGCTTAGCATCCAAGGATACACATTGTATTGAAAGAACAGACAGGTAGGTGGAAGGAATGGAGTAGCTTTGTTGGTAGAAAGTGAAATCAAATCCTTAGGAAGAGGTGACATGGAATTGGATGATGTAGAATCCTGTGGGTAAAGTTAAGAAAGTGCAAGTGGAAAAGACTGATAGGAGCTATATACAGGCAACGTACAATGAGAGATAGAAAAACCATTGAAAAGGACAATGTTATGATTGTCCTGGGGAATTCCAATATGCAGATGGATTGGGAAGATCAAGTTGGTTCCAGGTTTCAAGAGAGGGAATTTGTAGAATGCCTACAAGATGGCTTTTTAGGACGGCTGTGGATGAGCCCACGGGGAAGTGTACTGTCATGCACTCGGGTAGAAGGGATAAAAGCATAGACTATTTTCTAAATAGGGAGAAACTTCAAAAATCAGAGGTGAAAAGGGACTTGGGAGTCCTTGTGCAGGATTCCCTAAAGGTTAACTTGAGTTGGTGGTAAGGAAGGCAAATATAATGTTAGCATTCATTTTGAAAGGACGAGATTAAAAGAGTACGGATGTGATGCGGAGGCTTTTGTCAGACAGCATTTGAAGTTTTCTGAGCAGTTTCGGGCCCCTTATCATATCTAAGAAAAGATGTTCTGGCATTGGAGAGGGTCCCGAGGAGGTTTACAAGAATAATTCCAGGAATGAAAGCGTTAATGTTTGAAGAATGTTTGATGGCATTGGGTCTGTACTCGCTGGAATTTAGAAGAATGAGGTGGGGGGATCTCATTGAAACCTATTGAATGTTGAAAGGCCCAAATAGATTAGATGTGGAGAGGCACTTTCCTATAGTGGGTTAGCCAGAGGGTAGTGACTCTGTGGAATTCATTGCCATGGACCGTTGTGGAGGCCGTCACTGAGTATATTTAAAGCAGAGGTTGATCGATTCTTGATTAGTCAGTGTCAAAGATTACATAGAAACATAGAAAACCCACAGCACAATACAGGCTCTTCGGCCCACAAAGCTGTGCTGAACATGTCCTTACCTTGGAAATTACTACGGTTGCCCATAGCTTTTTTTAAGCTCCATGTACCCATCCAAAAGTCTCTTATAAGACCCTATCGTATCCGCCTCCACCACTGTTGCCGGCAGCCCATTCCACACACTCACCACCCTCTGAGTAAAAAACTTACCCCTGACATCTCCTCTGTACCTACTCTGCAGCACCTTAAACCTGTGCCCCCTTGTGGCAGCCATTTCAGCCCTGGGAAAAAGTTTCTGACTATCCACACAATCAATGCCTCTCATCATCTTGTACACCTCTATCAGGTCACCTCTCATCCTCCATCGCTCCAAGGAGAAAAGGCCGAGTTCACTCAACCTGTTTTCATAAGGTATGCTCCCCAATCCAGGCAACATCCTTGCACCCTTTCTATGGTTTCCACATCCTTCCTGTAGTGAGGCGACCAGAACTGAGCACAGTACTCCAAGTGGGGTCTTACCAGGGTCCTATATAGCTGCAATATTACTTCTCAGCTCCTAAATTTAATTCCACGATTGATGAAGGTCAATACACCATATGCCTTCTTAACCACTGAGTCAACCTGCGCAGCTGCTTTGAGCATCCTATGGACTTGGACCCCAAGATCCCTCTGATCCTCTACACTGCCAAGAGTCTTACCATTAATACTATATTCTGCTATCATATTTGACCTACCAAAATGAACCACCTCACGTTTATCTAGGTTGAACTCCATCTGACATTTCTCAGCCCAGTTTTGCATCCTATCAATGTCCCGCTGTAACCTCTGACAGCCCTCCACACTATCCACAACACCCCCAACCTTTGTGTCATCAGCAAACTTATTAACCCATCCCTCCACTTCCTCATCCAGGTCATTTATAAAAATCACGAAGAGTAAAGGTCCCAGAACAGATCCCTGAGGCACACCACTGGTCACTGACCTCCATGCAGAATATGACCTGTCTACAACCACTCTTTTCCTTCTGTTGGCAAGCCAGTTCTGGATCCACAAAGCAAGGTCCCCTTGGATCCCATGCCTCCTTACTTTCTCAATAAGTCTTGCATGGGGTACCTTATCAAATGCCTTGCTGAAATCCATATACACTACATCTACTGCTCTTCCTTCATCAATGTGTTTAGTCACATCCTCAAAAACAGGGAGAATGCAGAAGAATGGGGTTGAGAGGTTAAAAAAAACAGCCATGTGGAATGGCAGAGCGAGACAATATGCTGAATGGCCAAATTCTGCTCCAATGTCTCATGGACCTACGGTCTTATGGTCTAGAATCGTTCCACAGTTCCAGTTTACACAGCCAAAAAATATTGACCTCAATCTTTTACTGTACTTGTGACATAAATATAAACAGCTGCTATTAATGAGAAAATAGTCAGACAATTAACATTGAGGTATACAGAGAACTAGTTATTTTTACATTGAAAATAAATAAAACTGCAGCTGCAAGAATCAGAAACATAAACAGAAATGCTGGAAGAGCCCAGCCAGTCAAGAAGCATCTATGGAAAGAAAAAGTAGTCAACATTTGAAGTCAATAATCCTTCCTAAGAATACATTGTATTTCTCTGCCATTAGCTTCACAGACAATGATACTTTAGTGAAGGAAGCATAGTAATGGCATGAGTGTATACAGATAATAACAATAAAATTAATTCATTAAACAGATGGGCAACTACAGACTAGTACTAAATCTTAAGGAACATTAGAACTTGATATTGTACTCAGCTTTATTTAAACCTGTATTTGAGCTGCCCAGATAGATTACAAGTTTCCTTCCATTATGAATATTCTTAAAGCAACATCAGGAATTTACGAATTTAAATAGTGTGCAGAACATAAAGCAATAAAAATGGCAAAGATTTTAAACTTTAGTTAACTTCTTTATTGCATGTATATTGGGACAATCTTGCCATTGTAGTAGATTTATTGGCAGTCAAGTTATTAAGTATATTTGGGATGATGTAATTCCAGGAGAAACTGAAACCCTTATCTTCTCTTGCTTCTTTGTATATGTGTGTGGTCCTTGGGTCTTTTGTGTATAATTGTTATAAATTACTCAAAGCCATTTTTGAACCAAAGCAAATAATGGGTATCTCAATGCCTGTTTTTACTGCAGCAGTCATTTGTAGGCCATAAGACATTGGAGCAGAATTAGGTAATTCGGTCCATTGAGTCTGCTCTGCCATTCCAACATGTCTGATTTATTATCCCTCTCAACTCCATTCACCTGCTTTCTCCCTGTAAACTTCGATGCCCTGACTAACCAAGAGCCTATTAACCTCCGCTTTAAATATACTCAGTGACTTGGACTTCATAACCTTCTGTGGCAATGAATTCCACAGATTCGCCACACTCTGGTTAAAGAAATTCCTTCTCATTTCTGCTCTAAAGGGACATCCCTCCATTCTGAGGCTGTGTCCTCTGATCCTATATTCACTCACTATCGAAAACATCCTCTCCACATCCACTCTGCCTAAATCTTTAAATATTTGTAGGTTTCAATTGGATTTCCCCTTCAGTCTTCTAAATTCCAGCTACAACAGGCCCAGAACCATCAAATGCTGCTCATACGCTATACCTTTTATTCCTGGAATCATTCTCATGAACCTCCTCTGGGCCACTTCCAACGCCGGCACATTCTTTCTTAAATAAGGGCCCAAAACTACTCACAATTCTCCAAGTACAGTCTGACCAATGCCTTATAAAGCCTTAGCATCGCATCCTTGCTCTTATGTTCTAGTCCTCTCAGACTGAATGCTAGCATTGCATTTGCCTTCCTTACCACTGACTCAACCCACATTAACATTTAGAGCAGAGATTCTCAACATTTTTTATGCCATGGAGCCCTACCATTAACAGAGGAGTTCATAGACCCCACGATGGGAACCCCTGCTTTAGAGAATCCTGCACAAGGACTCCCGAGTCCCTTTGACCTCTGATTTTTGATTTTTCTCCACATTTAGAAGATAGTCTATGTCTTTATTCCTTCTGCAAAGTGCATGACCATACATTACCCTGCACAATCTTGCACCTGCCACTTCTTTGCCCATTCTCTCAATCTATCTAAGTCCTTCTGCAGATTTCCTGCTTCCTCAACATTACCTGCCCTTCCACCTATCTTTGTATCGTCCACAAATGTGGTCACAAAGCTATCAATTCCATCATCCAAATCATTGACATACAGTATAACATAAAAAAGAAGCAGTCACAACACAGACCCCAGTAGAACTCCGCTAGTCACCGGCAGCCAACCAGACAAGGCCTCCTTTATTACCATTGTTTGCCTCCTGTCATTTCCCCAGCAATATCCAAAGGGGTATACTTGTTGCTGAGGGGAATGGCCACAGGCAAATCCTGCACTGACTGCTTACCCCTTACTTCTTATGGTGATCGCCCATCTACCATCTGAACCCTGCACTCTGGGTGTGACCACCTCAGTAAAAAACTCAGCTATGAAGTTTTCAGCCTCCTGGATGGTCCTGAGTACATCCAGCTGCAGTTTCATTTCCTTTACCTTGTCAATCAGGAGCTGAAGTTGGGTGCACTTCTTGCAGATGTAGTCATCAGGAAGACCTTTAGCTACCCTGAAATCTCACATCTCACAGGAGGAGCATTCCACTGCCTGAACTACCATCCTGCCTACAATTCTTATGCTTCTAACTTCTCAAACTTAAGTCCTAGCCTGCTTCTGTTCTCATCCAAGCCTGTTGAGCCAAAGCCTAACCGCTCTAACACTGTCTACTTACGCAATATTTGTTCTGCTCAAACCCCTCTTCTTTTTATTGGTCCTTACTAATTATTAACCTAAGCAATCTCCCCCTCAGCAAACAAATCCCAACAGGCCCTGCTCCCTTTTTAAAACTGGCACGTAAAGTCCACAAGGAACAGTCTCCAACTCATTCTGCGCTCTGCTGTTCCACAGAACCAATCAGTAACAAGCTGAACCTGATGAATTGTTGAATTTGAGAAGTCATACAATCTACTTTGTCAAAGAGCAATGTTGACATTCTAAAACGTTCTCCCAGGAGGCTGATGAACAATTTGTGTAGAAGCAAGCTAAGGAAGGAATGGTGATTTGAAACTCATAAAATATGATGTAGGGTGAGTTGGCAATGTGTAAAACGTGGCAATAAAAAGCCAATACTAAGCAGGTTCTCTGCATTACTGAGGAAAGTGATGGAAATAACTTACAAATGCTTCATGTGTTCCAACAATACTTTTTTGGCTTACCTTAGGACTTTTGCTTAAAACCTGCAAAGCTTTGAAAAACTACGTGTTAAGTGCAGTAGTGCTTAAGCCCTGAACACAGATCGTTTGCAAACTCTTTGACCAAACTATTGAGTTGGAACAGAGTAAAACCATACACAGAACATAAATGTAATCTTTCAGCCTTCTCTCAGCTTACCGCTGTTTATTTTCTACCCTGAGGTCCAACTGCTCACTGAACGCTTCCAAACAGTCATTCAAATGGTAACTTTTGGCAAGTTATTCAGCTGTTGAAATAATGATGGATAGATGCGTGCACATATATATAAAAACACAGGAACAAACAGTTGCGCAGAAAGATACTAGTGCACAGACTGTTTACAAATGCTGACACACAAGCACAAGTTTTCAGACCTGTGGTTTTTATATTCTGTGTTTTACATCACCCATTTGTCTTCCAATTTGTTGTGCGAGGGGAGGGTTTTTGGGGATTGATGTTCCGTTGTGTTCTGTTAGTTTTTTTGTGTGTGGGAGGGATTTTTTTTTAGGAATCAATGTTCCTATTCTGTTCTGAGCAGGTGAAGGAGGGCTTTTGGGGGTTGATGATCAGGATGCCATTCTTTTTTGTGCAGGGAGGGTGAGTTTGATCTTTCTCTCTGAGTGGCTTTCATGTTCTTTCTTTTTTTCGTGGCTATCTGGAGAAGACAAATTTCAGAGTTGTATGTGCTTTCATAATAAATGAACCTGTGAACCATTTTTTGAACCTTTGAAGTAAGCATACACCATGCATAAATATATATGCACACGCTGACACAAGCACACAGATAGTAGACAGGCTCACACATACACTCACACAAATAGACAGTCATAGAGAACTGCAGCACAGAAACAGGCACCTAGGCCCATCTAGTCCAATCCAGCCCGTTCTTCTTCCTAGTCCCATCTACCTGCGCCTGGACTATAGCCCTCCATACCCCTCTCATCCATGTACGTATCCAAACTTCTCTTAAATGTTACAGTTGAACTCCCATTGACCACTCCCGCTGGCAGTTTGTTCAATACTTGCTCCACTCTATGAATGAAGAAGATCCTCCTCAGATTACCGTTAAATATTTCATCTCCTAGTTTATGTTTCACCCAATGTGAGGGGGAAAAAGCTTGCATGCATTCACCCTATCCATACCCTTCATAATTTTGTACAGCTCCATAAGATCTCCCTTCATTCTCCTGCGCTCTAGTGAATGAAGTCCTAATCTATTCAACTTTTCCCTATAATTCAGATCCTCGTTCCCTTCACATCCTGCAATCTGCACTCTTTCAAGCTTATTGATATCTTTACTGCAGGTAGGTGACCAGAACGATACACAAAACTCCAAAATCAACCTCTCTGGCATCTTACACTGCTTCAACATAACATCCCAAATCCTGTACTCATTGGCCTGATCGATGAAGACCAGTGAGCCAAGAGTTCTCTGTGATGCCACTTTCACAGAATTATGGATCTGGATTCCTAGATCCCTTTGTTCTATCGCACCCCTCAGTGCCCTACCATTCACTCTGGTTTGTCCTCCCAAACTGAACGCATAACACTTGTCTGCATTAAATTTCATCTGCCATTTCCTCACCCCATTCTCCCAACTTGCCAGCGTCAGGTTTATTAGCACTGGCTTGTCATGAAGATCCTTGTTTTGTAGCAGCAGTGCAGTGCAAAAGATAAAAATTGCATGAACTTACAAAAGACAAATAACAAGGTAGTGTTTATGGATCTTTCAGAATTCTGATTTCAGAAGGAGAAAGCTGAGTTTAAGACATTGAGTGTGGGTCCTCAAGCTGCTGGACCTCCTCTCCAATGGTAGTAACAGCAAACGAGCAAGTTCTGGATGGTGAGGGTCTTTAATAATGGATGCTGCCTTCTTGAGGTACCACTTGGTGAAGAAGTCCTCAATGGTGGGGACATGTGCCTATGACAGAACTGGCTAGATCTAACAACCCTCGGCAACATCTTGCGATCCTGTGCATTGAAGCTTCCATACCAGGCTGTATACATGCATGTGTATACATGTCTACTTGTGTATGTGTGTGTGTATGTAGACACAAATGCACAAGCTTGTATTTCACAAGTGCGTGTACACACACACACACACACACTCTCATAGGCATGCACACACCAAGGCACTCATAAAGCCACATGCCCAAATGGGCACAGACTTACACATGACAAGCATTGGCAGGTACTTCCCTTGGAATGTAGGGCAAACTGGGAGAATGATCAGAGGGTATATAGAAACATAGAAAACCTACAGCATTATACAGACCCTTTGGCCCACAATGCTGTCCCGAACATTTACTTACTTTAGAAATTACCTAGGGTTACCCATAGACCTCTATTTTTCTAAGCTCCATGTACCTATCCAAAAGTATCTTAAAAGACCCTATTGTATCCACCTCCACCACCATGACAGCCTATTTCATGCACTCACCACTCTCTGCATAAAAAACTTATCCCTGACATCTCCTCTATACCTACTTCAAGCACTTTAAAACTGTGCCCTCTCATGCTAGCCATTTCAGCCCTGGGGAAAAGCCTCTGACTATCCACACAATCAATGCCTCTCATCATCTTATACACCTCTAACAGGTCACCTCTCATCCTCCGTCGCTCCAAGGAGAAAAGGCCAGGTAATGTACGAAGAACAGAATAAGTAATTTGAAGAGGGAGGACGGGGCAAAGTTCTCCCAACAGGAGACCATATTCATGCAAGATATTCAGAAAACATGGCACAGTAGCACTGTAGGTAGTGCTTTGCTTTACAACGCCAGCAACCCAGTTTCTACTCCTGCTGCTGTCTGTACAGAGTGTGAACGTTCTCTCCGTGGCAGAGTGACTTTCTCCTGGGTATGCTGGTTTCCTCCCACATTCCAAGGATTAAGGATTAGCCAGAACAACCATGGAAAACTGCACACAACTCCAAAACCAAAATATATGGTGTATTGTTGAAAATCAGGATAAACTGCTGCCAAGAAACTTTGTTCTGGATATCTTCACCTTTGTCTCTTCACTAATGAGGGGATTTTTATTCTCTTCTGCAATAATGCCTTAAGGGCAACATGCAAAATTTGTCTGATGAACTTTGCAAATTTACTGGTCTAAAAGTTCTTATTTACACATGGAACAATGAGGATTAAGTAATATATTTACCCTGAAACCAAACTATTTGAAGGACCAAGGCTCAAACTGCTCTCGTTGAGAACCGTGGTCTCCTACAAACCTACAACCTACTTTGCATGTGGGTTAGTGCCATTGATTACAAAGTCAAAGTCCAGGTCTGTGTGTACATCCTCACCTCAGGTTCATTCCGGAATGCTGCCATTGATCTCTGTAGCATCTCAGTTTGCTGCTCACTGCTACATTAAGGAGATTGCCCAAATTTCAAGATGAAGAGAACTTACTCACTTTTTCTACACCCCATAGGAACAGGCACAGTGAGCATGGCCACTTGCCTACATTGCAGGATTTCCCAAAATGTAAGCATTTATTGGTTGCCTTCCTGCCTTACAGAGAGCTTCTCCTGTGTGGAGTGCCTGCTTGTAGCCCTGGAAGGTCTCAATGGTCCACTTGCATGAAAAACATTTCCTTAGGCACTACCCTTCTTCAGAATTCTCACGTACTTAAAAGATGTACACCAACTCCTTCCATTATTATTGTATTCATTCAATTAATGGCAACACCTACTTGTAACTAGAAGATTGCTCTTCATATGTCCCCTTAAGACATTGCTGGTATCTGCAAGAACCTGTGTTACATCAATGGGGAATACCATGCTGAAACCAACAGTGTAAGTTTTGATATGGCTTTACAAAGGGAACCCCAAGCATACTGCTCTGTGAATCTTCAGCCAAGGTTCTAGCACTTTGTGCAATTTTTCACAAACAAGGTAACCCATAAAACTGATTTAACAACATATAAAACCAGTATGGAGTAATTGTAAAATCATGCCATGGGATCTTTAACCTCACAAGAGAGAAAAGGTGGGACCTTGGTTTAATACCTCACACAAAAGCATCATCCCTAATAGTCCGACACTCACTTGCAAATTTCAGACAGCATTTTTAGTCTGGGATAGAAGAATTTTGAATGTGGAATGTGTTACATATTTCTTTTTCTGGAACATGTGTTTTCACTGAATATTTTCTTGTAAAATTTTCTTCTGGTAAGTTTATGAAGATTAATGACCTTTTGATTAATCATTGTATATTTAGCCAGATCTAAGGAACTCTTTGATTTGTTTGTCTTTTTGAAAGAGAAGTCCCTAACTCTAATCAGATCCAGCAGTTCGGTTGTAATCCAGGGTTTAAGCATAGAGCCACATCTAGCAGTTTTAAGATTGAATACAGTTTGTCATTATTGGTATGGAATCATCTAAGAGCCAATTGTAGACACTCTCGGTGGAAAACGAGCTGAAGAAACTTCAGGGGAATCAAGATAGGTTTTCAACAACTTCATTTGCCCAGCCTACATTTCCAGAGAGAACAGAAAAGGGGGAGGCAAGTTTGGAAGAATAGAAATAAACTTGTGAAAGGAGGCTAAAATATCAGGAGAACTTGAATAAAAGAATTATGTCTAATAAATGTGATGGATCTATTAAACTCTTTGTGGTGTGAAACACTTGAATTGAGACATATAGGAGGCAGTCCAAAACCAGCAGTCATCAGCATAGAGCCCTTCAAAATTACATTACAATTTGCTGTCAATTTTTCTTTAATGACACTTGGGCACAGGAAATAAAAACGAGTTATGATATAACTATGGAAATATCAGGCAGCTGTAAAGAGAAGAAACTAGAGTTAATGTCTCAACACAATGGTTTCCAACATTTGCAGTTTCTTTTGCGGTTGTAGGAAGATTAAGTGTCTAATACTCGAACTTTTCCATGATACTTCATAAAGTGCAAAAATACTTTATTGTCATAATGAAACTAAAAGCAATACATTTGACGAAGGGAAGCATTTAATTATTCAGGATCCACTTGACACTGTTCTTTTGACAAATGAATCAAAACCTCAAAGGATTCTGAATGAAATCTTGAAACCAGGTCAAACAGGTCAATTTGAAGTGACATGAATCAGAAAGTACTGGATATTTAAATAGACAAAAAAAAACAGAGATTGCTCAATGTGTTCAGTGCTGTTCACTCCTGGATAGAAACTACAATGGAGGAGTGACTTAAGATTCTAAGGCTTTTCAATAAATCTCTGCTTTATGAAGCTCTTTGAAATTAGGAAGAGATTTGCCATGTAGTTGGGGAAAATCTAATTCCTGTGGTGGAGAGCCAGTGTTAAGAGTTAACCAAGAATGTGGGGAGAAAAACTTCTGTGGCGAGTTACGGTGTAGAACGTTTTCCCACAAAGTGGGTTGGGCTAGTGATCATTGTTTAATTTAAGCGAGACTGGATTAGTGTTTGAAGCAGAAGGAAATATGGGTCTGTTGAAAGAGGATGCAGTGGGGAGTATTAGTCCTTGCTTCAGCTTTGCATAGTATCAGCACTAATTAGACTTATTTGGTGGGGATGCCTCTGGTTGCAACGTTGGCTCCCCTCAAACAGCCCTAATCTATCTCTGATCTTTCTGCAACGACTCAGTCACTGCATTTTACCAAACACTTGCATGCCTCAAAGCCTCTTATTTCAGAGCAAATAACTTCCCTCACCTTGTGTATTCAACTCTTTTAATCAGCCCTTAAAAAATTCTGAAAGTAGTCATCTATTTTGCATTCATTGATTTCTCTGGCAGTCTCTGACCCTTAGGTTACAGATTTATCAAGCTCTATACTGTCAACTGGTATCTAAAGATCTGCTTTATAAGACGTCAAAATCAGCTTTGCTTCTGCATCTTGTGATGTGAGGTGTTTGGTGTTAACGTTGGTAAAGCCTTCAATTAACTCCTGCTAACAGCATAGTGAACATTACAGTGCCGTCGTTTTCATTGCACCTTGCCAAGTGCAAGGTTAATGCAAAGCATCAAGTGCTAACCTTGTCCACCAACTAGATAGCCTAGGGATGATATTCATCCCATAATTCTTTGTTTTTTTTAAAAAAAACTTCCTTCTAACAATTTAGTTCTCTGAAATTATGAAAGCATAGAAAGCCAATCTCAGACTCTGTCAATCTTGCAGTTCAACTGGAAGCTAGAAAAGTATCCACTATACCAGGGGTGTTTTACCATGATTTCCTCTCCATCCCTTTAAAGAAACATCTGAGCCACACCTAATACATTGTGAACTTGATGGCACATTGAGAATATATGTTCACTATGTTATCAAAATCAGAACTATTGTACCATTCTGTTGCATGTACTGTATTTAGAATGCCTATTCTAGTTCAATGTTCTCTACTTGGAAGGCATTCATGAAAATCCTGTATGGTTTATTGTCATCTAATACAATGGCATTTGACAGCAAACGCTGGTCTTGAAAACTTGTGTAAAGTAAGGTATTCCATACAAAGGCTGCTTTATTACCAAATAAGTTGGAAATGTAGGCAGATCTTTTAACATCCGAGTGCTTTGTGTACTAGCTTCTTGGATTTAGTTCAGTGATGTGTGTTAGGTTGTGATGCAAAACATCTACAGGTATGAAGAAATTTCAGCACTGCTGACAATAAACTATTCCTTTGTGTTATATTTTGTAGCTTCAAAATATTAAACTAATTCAAAGCAAGACTCAGGAGTGCAAAATTTTGGGTCTAATTTCGAGTTTACTTCAGATAAGGTGCACACATATCTCATGGTAGTATGATGACATATGCAGTTCATGTATTTATACATATAACCCACAATGAATTATTTTAAATGAACAAAAATGCCTAATCAACCTATATATATAAACACACATGTGATTACTCAAATATAACTGAAATATTAAATGCACGTAGCCGGCTGGTGGCGTAATGGCATCAGCGCCGGACTTCGGAGCAAAGGCTCCTGAGTTCAAATCCAGCTGGCTCCCTTGCACGCTTTACATCCGTGCTGGGTTGAGCATCGGGCTAGCAACTCAGCCTCGTAAAAATAAGAAAACCTGCTAAAAAAAAACGCCGTCATGACGGTGTCCCGATGACTCCACTCGGAGTTAAGGGCTTTCTTCTTCTTCTTCATTAAATACACAGCACTTTTTCAACATTTTCAACATTTCCCTTGTAGAGCAGTCTTTCAGAGTCAATCATTCACTATGCTTAAGACAAGATGGCATAGTTCTAAGATGAGAGGTAGGAAGGGATCTGAGGAGGAGTTTTTTTGCCCATACATAGGGTGGTTAGAGTCTCAATTGTGTTTCCTGAGATGGTGCTGAAGGCATATACTCTCAGAACATCTAAGAAGTGTTTAGATAAGTACCTGGATCACCTAGATCTACTGCAGATAAATAAGATTAATATTGATAGGTACCACAGGAAGATTGAACATGGTGATCTGAGGGACCAAGTGTGTGCTGCATGACTGACTTTATGACTTACCTGTTTACTTTTGTCATCTTACTAACTAGAACCACCCCCCCCCACCCAGGCAACAACTTTTATATAATTAAATATTGTTCACTGAACCTTAATCAATTTTGATTGACAGCAGTCTTTAAGAAATTTTGTATGCTGAGTGTGTTATATAAACTCAGGTTGTTATATTATCAAAGTTTTATTCAAATCCAAATGAAACACTGAGATGAGGTAGCAAATTTGGGCTTGCTAGCCTCTGCAGGCAGATTCCTTTTCAGCATATACAGCTCACAAAGCTCAGATTTGGAAGCAAACATTTCTATCAATCCACTGCCAAGAAGTACTGCACTTCGCAATGTTTTATTGGGCGCTGTAAATAATGGGAAAATGGCAAACGTTGGGCTTGCTTTACCACGCACAAATCACTACTCAGTATCCAAAACGTGACCTGTTGTGTCTGTGCACAACTACCTATCGATTAACTAAAACACACATGTGGGAGGTAGCTTTAAATGGTATATTCACATTACAGCGAGAGAGAGAGAGAGAGAGAACAATGCACATGTGTAGACAACAGCACATGCACAGATAACTGATCAATACATAGTGCTAAGGGGGGGGGGTAATTGCTCTAAAAGAAATAGATCCATACATTACACTTCCTCCCCCTTTAGATTAATGCAACAGGAAATGGTATATGTACAAAACATTCAATTTCCCTTTCATAAACCCATATTCCAAATAGACATGCTTTCACAATAACAGTCCATAACTAACTTCACAGTTCTAAAGGTTCAATCTTATGGGTGGCGCTCTGTTGTTTTCAGGACAGCGCCTCGGGATCAGTGCCGTGGCATTAAGTTTGGTAGGTGTCTTGTCTAAGACAATGTTCTCAGCTTCTGGTGCCACATTGCTGTCAGTGACATCATCACTGAGAGACAAGTCTGGTGACTGTAATGTGTCCATCCTGTTGGATGCAATCGACTCAGGCGTGTTCTTCGGCTGAGCATCCAGTACCTGGTCCACATGATGTCTCCGTGTCTGATCTCCAACATCCACTGCGTACATCAGTGGTCCAGTCTTGTAGCTATCCTACCAGGTGACAATTTGTCTTCCTGGTAATCATGTGCTAGGACATCCTGTTCAAACTCAAAGCTCCTTCCTGCTTCACTTGATAACCAGCTGAAACATTTATTCTGCACATTCCTCTGTAGATCTGGTTTCAGGAGATCTGTGTGAGATCTCAGACTCCTGCTCATGAACGGCATGCAGGGTCTTGGCTTGTCATCGCATGAACAGAGTTCTCAAGCACAAAAAGGAAGTTGTCCACCTTGTGCTGTAGAGAAATGTCCGCCTTGTCCATCATTTTTTAATGGAGTTCATGAAGGTTTGGATAAACCATTCAGCTAACTCATTCGTTGCTGTGTGGTGAGCTGACTTGAAATGCCTAATGCCATTTTTTTTCATGAACAGTGGAAATTCTTCTGATGTGTATTGTGGTCCATTGTCACTCACAATTTGTTCTGGTAAGCTGTTTCTGGTGAAGATAGTCCTCAGCGTAGAGACAGTCTTTGCTGAGGTGGTTGACTTCATTGGCATAACCTCCGGCCACTTCGAATGAGCTGTCACAGCGATCAGGAACATGGAGTCAATGAGTAGCCCAGCAAAGTCAATATATACTCTTTGCCATGGTGATGATGGCCACTCCTATGGGTGTAATGGTGCCTGTGGGGATGCATTTTGAACGTTTTGGCATCCCAAACAGCTTTTGGCCAAGTCTTCGATCCGTTTATCTATTCCCTTATCAAACACCTTCTAATTAACATTAAGCAGCCGTGACAGCCTCTGGTTAGTGCTACCATTTGGGTTGCTGTTGCCAGTTGATGCCACACTGAGAGCTTTGATTGAGTTCCAGCCTAGCTGGATTTTCCTCAATCATTCATATCTAAAAAGTACAGGCCCTCCACTTTTCCATACATAAAGCTCTGACTGTTGTGTTTGGCCTCCATAAATCACATTTACTTTCATTTTGCCTTGGGGAGACACTTCTTCACCTGTGTAAGTCTTGGGTATCAATGAGGTCTTCTCTAATGGTGTCTTAGACAACAGTCTGTTGTAGCCAGCCTCTGGAACTATGGACAAAGCTAACCCTGCATCCAGCTCTACTTTTGGTTTTATGCCAAAGACATGTATTGTGATCCAGATGATTTTGTGATCTGCTTCAGTTACACTAGGCAATTCTAGGCATGACAATTTACCTTTGTCAGACTCTGTGTTGTCTGATTCTGTTCTTCATTCGGTAACTTTATGCATTTGCTTAGTTTTGTGTTTGAGACTTTTCACTCAGTTTTGCTTTATGACTGCCTTGCACATTCTCTCTATGTGACCTTGTCTGTGACACTTTCTGCAGTCATTTGCATGATGGGAGGATTTGCCACATCGATACCATTTCTGGCTTTTGCTCCATTCAGGGACATTTTGTGCGTTTCACATTCCAGCCTCCTTTTCTGTAATTCTGCTGCATTCTTTTGCTGCAGTCTCTAAGAACATTGCAATGGTCAATGCCCATTCTAAGTTTAGGTCTCTTTTGGAGAGTAGCCTCTTTTGAGTGCTTTGACTATGCAACCACATACAAGCATGTCCCTTAATGCATCAGAAAGTCTGTCTCGAAAGTCACAGTACTGGGAAAGTTTAAGCAGTTCTGTAATATATTCATCCTTTGACTGGTTCCTTTTGTAAAATCCAAAAATCTCAGCTAATACCAATGGTTTAGAGCTCAAGTAATTTTGTCGAATGTCTTGCTTGCTGGCTTTTCAGGGGTTACTAAGTTGCATAAGAGTCTCTATGTTCTTGGGCCATTCAGCTAAGAAGCATAAGGGCTTTCTTTTATTTCTCCACATTGTTCATGTTAAAAAACAGTTCCATCTTCTCGACATACGGCTCCCAGCCTTCATTACTGCTATCAAATTTGTCATCTTTCCCGACTGAAGCCATCAGCATGTTATTTTCACTTTAAATTCAGCACGTCTTTCACTGTTACTCATGTGTCCTTTGGCTTTCTCGTGCTGTTTAACTTTCGCTGTTTCGTCCCGTAACTATTGGTGCAGCTTGTGATATTTTCTGACATTCAAGTTTGTACTGGTCACCAATAAAAGCACACACACGGGAGATGGCTTTAACTGGAGTATTCACATTGCAGCGAGAGACAGAGAGAGAGCACAATGCACATACCTAGACAACAGTGCATGCGCAGACAACAGATCAATATGTCGTGCTAAGGAGAGGGGCGTCATGACCCCATGCAGAGCTACTGGAATTACATTCATCCATTAGCACACTTAACTGAAACTCTACCAGTAGCAGGAAAAAGCAGGAAGGTCATACACTCAGCAGCCACTTCATGAGGTACACATGCTCATTCATGCAAATATCTGATCAGCCAATCATGTGGCAGCAACTCAGTGCACTAAAGCATGCAGACATGGTCAAGAGGTCCAGTTGTTGTTCAGACCAAGTATCAGAATAGAGAAGAAATGTGATCCAAGTGACTTTGACTGTGAAACGATTGTTGGTGCCAGATGGGGTCGTTTGGGTGTCTCAGAAATTGCGAATCTCTTGCAATTTTCATGCACAACAATCTCTAGAGTTTACAGAGAATGTTGCAAAAGAACATTAGCGAGCGGCAGTTCTGTGGGCAAAAATGCTTTGTAATTGACGGAGGTCAGAGGAGAACAGCCAGACGGTTTCAGCTGCCAGGTAGGCAACAGTAACTGAAATAGACCACACATTACAAAAGTGGTGTGCTGAAGAACAACTCTAAATGCATGTCATGTTGAACCTTGAAGTGGATAGGCTACGGCAGCAGAAGACCATACCAAGTTCCACTCCTGTACCTAATAAAATAGCCACTGAATGTATATTTACTGGAAGTAGGAAAATAGGAGCATAAAAAGCAGAAAGAGTAGGTCATGTGCTGCTCAAGCTTACTGCATCATTAAATGTTCATGGCTGATTTTATTGCTTACTCACATTCCTACTTATTCCCATATCCCTCAGTGTTCAGAAAGCTTTCTAGCCAATTAGTTACAGCCTTTGACTAGTGGAATTGAAAGGCTCACAACTCTCTGTGAGATGAAATTTCTGCTCATTATAGATTCTAATGTCTGACACCTTACCCTACATCAATGTCTTAATTGTCAACTTTCCATGCAGAAGATGCAATCTCTTGCCATTTTCCTTGTCAGTTCCTTTCAGAATCTTGAATGTTTTGCTGAGATCACCTCTTATTCATCTAAACTCCAGTGAGTTCACGCCAATCTTCCTCGATCTCTCTGCATAGTTCAAACTCTTCCTTCCAGGAATCAATCTAGAGAATCTATGCAGTCTCAGCTCCAAGACAAATACATAGTTCCTGAACTACAAAACTGCACACAGTGCTCCAGGTTTCTCCAAAGCCCCTGAACAATCTCAGCAAGACCTCCTTCCCCTACTGCTCCAACTGTTTTGCAATAAAAGCTAAAATTCCATCTGTTTTCCAAACTGCAAACAGTACCTCCATGTTTATTTGCTGACTCTTGTGAATCAGCATACAAACTCTCTCTTGAACACCAAAATGTATTAGTTTTGCATTGTTTAAAAATATTTTCCCACAAATTTATTATATAACGTTTCTTTCTTAGTACTAAACAATAGAAAAGTGCTTTTATATCCAGAATAAAAGGTGATACGAGTTATTTCTGGGCCATTGCACATCACTCCAGAGATTTGACAGGATACTTCTGGTTGTGATTAATCCTTGCAAACCGAGCTTGATTTCCATTGTCAGGGGCACACGGAATAATCTCATTCCCTATGTAATACTCCTTTTACATCATGTATTGCTGGAAAACCTGGACCAATTTGTACTAAGATGGTCATTATTATGTACATCCAGGACAAATAAATTATTTCACTACAAGGGCAGGTTGGTAAATCAGCAAATTCATTGTTCGAACTCCACTGACCTGGGCTCACTCATTATGTCATGCTCCGGATCGGGGTCTCTTTAAATTTACTTTATTTATGTTACGATCTGGACCGTTGACTCTCTGTTTCCCTTTGGATCCCTGTTTTCCCGTGTCCCTTGGCCTTGCTGATTAGAGGCAACTTACTCTCGGCTGAACCGGTAGTTTATAGTCTCCGGCTTTCAGCTGTTTGGCGCGAGAGCGTTTGCAAAGTCACCAAGGTACAGCGTGCCAATGTCATCTGGCCAGAGCAAGCCTAGTCTCCACCTGAAGCGAGTGCCGGTAATTCGCCTTTCCTCTCCGGAGCAACCCTGTCAAGTTACCTCGCCAAAGTAAGCCTGCAAAGTTTCCTCACCGAGGTGGGTCCGTCAGTTAACCCACCGGAGGGAATCAAGAACTGCTATCTACTGTTTCCGGGCCGAGTCGAGAGCTCGCCACTACCTGGCGACACCCAAGCTCCGAGTCAAGTCCTGGCCCTGGCGGTCTGTGATTCCTGCCCTACCCC
The DNA here is from genome assembly GCF_030028105.1 of Mobula birostris. Taxonomy (NCBI): domain Eukaryota; kingdom Metazoa; phylum Chordata; class Chondrichthyes; order Myliobatiformes; family Myliobatidae; genus Mobula; species Mobula birostris. Next base: position 40,107,696 of record NC_092388.1, on the reverse strand, counting down.
CCCCCCCCCCGGTCTGAACCCCTTCTCTGCCCCTCTCACCTCTAGCCCTCATCTGCAGCCCTCACCTGCACTTCGGTCTTATTCTATCGCCGGAGCTAGATAGGTACTGCCTGATGTTCTTTCGTGTTGGTCTTGTCCTCGCCTCCGTGAGGTAAGTCTGGCCATCTTGCCATTGCCCCGCGGGGGGGGGGGGGGTCATGTCTTGTCTTGTCTTGTCCTCGCCTCCGTGGGGTAAGTCTGGCCGTCTTGCCGTTGCCCCGCGGGGGGTCATGAGTCCTGGCCCAATGTCCTGTACCCAAGGAGGGGTCCTGGCTTTCTGCTCTGTGTATGTGTGCATGGTTCCATGTACCTGCTCTCCCGAGACCGAGGCTCTGTTTTTTCATGTTCCTCCTCTCCCTATCCCATGTCTTGTCCATGCCTGGTTCTGGGGTCCGAGCTCGAGGCAAGAGCCAGGTACTGGGTCCTTGCCCAGTCCCTAGCTCGGAGTCCATTCTGTAGCCTCTTCATGTCGCCTCTAGTTCTGGGATCCGATTCCGAGTCCTAGCCCAGACCCTTGTCCCAGCCTAGTCGTAGTCCTGAGTCCTTGTCCAGTTCGCTATTCCTGCTCCTGCCTTGCTCTCCTGGTTTTGAACAATAAACTAAATTTAATTAACCTCACAAGATGTGTCTTGCACTTGGGTCCACCCTTGCTCCCAATGCCCCCCCATTGTGACACATTATCTCAGTTCTGCTGCCTATTGACTCTGTATTCAACATCGTCCAAGTCTCTGACCACTTTCCTCTTTAGCTCCCATTAGAAATCAGTCGTTTCCAGTCTTGCTCCTGTTACGTACCCCGTAACTGGGTTGCCAAACCAGCAGAAATGGATCACTCAGTTGGAGTCTGGATTACTAGAACTAAGAAAGTTTTATTAAAGAAACAAGCAACACAGTACTCTAATCAAAAGGATAATGAATGCAACAGTTCAGCAATGATAAACATACATGTACACAGAATTAAGATAACAGGATCAATCAAGCTCTATCGTCGTCTAGGGGTAAATGACCAGTTTCAAAGTAACGCAAAGTTCAGTTCAGTTCGCAGTAATCGCTGCCATGGCAATGGACAGTGGGGGGGAAGGAGAGAGAGCAAAACGATGAATATTCAAAACAGCTTCCACACACAGACCTTCGCAGTCAGCTGTCGGGCGAGTCCTTTGTGATGTCATCTGAGGTCACCGACCGTGACCCCTCCGTTTCCAGATACGATTGTTTCCCTGCGCTGAACCTGGCACCCAGGCAAGGGTGGACACACACCAGGTTCCCGCCGATTGTGCCTTTCCACCCTGTGCGTTTATGGCCCGGTACTTCCCACCGACTTGTGAGAGACACACCACTTCCAGGGTCTTGCTACCTCGGGTGTCGTGTGTGCTGCCTTAGCGAATCTGTCCCTTTTTATCCCCCTGCTGGGGTATCACCTGTCCATCACTTCAAACAGTTCAGGGTTCAAAGGGGGAGCCGCTCTAGACAGCTCTCTCTCCCGTCCCTTCATTACACATCTCCAAAGATTGCTCCATTGTTTTCCTTATCTCTCTCTCTCCTGAAGACAGGTGGCAGACCAACTGCTGATTCCACAGGACAACTAACATCTTAATCTATGTGTATTCCTGTCACACTCCTTCCCCAGTGAACATCCAACAACATTATTTTTTCCTTTCCACTCCACTCCAAACATCAAAAACAGTGCAGGTACACACTCCACCACACCAGATGGTATCGTAATTCCACTTACCAAAAATGCCAGTATCCTTATCAACACTCTTCTCATGCAGAGCTCCCAACTCACCCAGCCTTTGCCACTCTACCTATACCTTCACCCAGTCTTAGCTTTAACCATGATTGAAGATTGCAGGAAAGGCACAATTTAACATTATGAACAGACATTATCATACTGTTATTGATCTACTGATGACGTATTGATCTACTGTGTCTCCTACATTCAGTATATTCTGACGTCATGGAAGGCTAACTGAACACCAGCTTTCCTTATCTTCTACTGAGTATACGGTGCCTATAAAATGTACTCACCCCCTGGGAAGTTTTCATGTTTTATTGTTTTACAACATTGAATCACAGTGGATTTAATTTGGCTTTTTGACACTGATCAACATAAAAGACCCTTTCACGTCAAAGTGAAAACAATTTTCTACAAATTGGTCTAAATTTATTATAATTATTAAACACAAAATAATTGATTTCATTATTTCTCACCTCTTCTAGTCAGCGTTTAGTAGATGCACCTTTGGCAGCAATTACAGCCTTGAGTCTTGTAGATAGGCTTCCATCAGCTTTACACATCTGGACAATGCAATTTTTCCCCATTACTTTTTACAAATCTGCTCAAGCTCTGTCAGATTGCAGATGGGTCATGTGTAAGCAGTCCTTTTGAAGTCCAGCCACAAATTCTCAATTGGATTGAGGTCTAGACTCTGACAGCCATGCCAGGACATTAATTTTGTTGTTTTTAAGCTATTCCTGTGTAGCCTTGATTTTATGATTGGGTTCATTGCCTTGCTGGGAAAAGAAATCCTTCTCCCAAGTCGCACTTCACTTGCAGACCGCATTAGGTTTTCCTCCAGGATTTCCCTGTACTTTGCTGCATTCATTTTACCCTCCACCTTCACAAACCTTCCAGGGTGTGCTGCAGTGAAGCATCCCCACAGCATGATACAGCCACCACCATGCTTCACAGAAGGGATGATGTGTTTTTGATGATGTGCAGTGATGGAGTAAGGTGGATGGTGAAGGAAAGAGAGTGCCAAAGTTGGAGACAGCTGCCAAGAGAGAGATAAGCAGGAACACAAAGTGCTGGGATCTGATAAATAAAGAAGTTGAGAATGGGAATTGTTAGGAGGGAAGTGACTAGCATAATCAAATTGAAGGCAATGGGTTTTTGGTGAGAGGGCAAAGCCTGCAGGTGAACTGTGTGTATAGTTGGATGATGGAACCAGGAAGGAGAAGGGGGTGAAAATAGGTGATAGGGTTTTGGGGGTGTGCTGAGGGTAAGGGGACAAAAATAGCAGGACTGGAGGAGTATCAGAACAGTGGTGTTAACTCTGTGGTTGTTTCTTTCCCCTTATTCCCCCCCCACTTCTATCACTCCTTTTGATCCTCATCTGATCTTCCCATGCTTTGAGTTTCAACCAGAATCAGCAACAATTTGCTTCCGCTCACAAATGCTGCTTGACCAACTAAGTTCCTCCAACAGATGGTTTATTGCTCAATATTCTCATTGGCTGGGGTTGGTAAGTTTGTTCTAGAACAAGAGCTCACAGCCTTAGGATATGGAGTAAGACATTTGGGAGTGTGTGACATTTAATGAGATTTTTTTCACTATGGGTTCATCATCCTGTGGAGTTCTCTGACACAGAAATCACGGCCAAGTCACTGAATATATTTAGATGCAAAAAGCATCAAGAAGTATGGGGGAGAGCAGGAATATGGTGCAGAACTGGGGGACCAGCCTACTCATGTGAATGGTAATGTAGGGGTGAGGTGCTGAATGGCCTGCCCCTGCTCTTTTTTTATGTCCATGAATTCTTCCATCATACCAAATGATTTCTGGGTATCTTTCCTATCAAATCTGTTTTAATTGTAATTTTCCCTGTTTCTGTTGGCTTACTTAGGATTAGCCTTTTCACCCAAAACCCAAATGTTTCTAAATGGGGATGGCCTTGCTGGACCATGAAAGAAATTTGCTTAATCTTTATTCTAAACCTGCAGGGAGTAATATTCTTTCTTGAAGATCTTTGTGCACTCAATCAGAACTCAGAGGGATAAGCAAGGCAGTAACAAAATATGCTGTGCTGAATCTCTTCCTGTCAGCCACCAATGGCAGATACCAAAGTGTCACCAACAAAATGAGGAAACATCTGGCCGGTGCAGACTCCACATTGCTAAGAACAATAAAGCTGAAGATTTCTTCCTTTATTTACATTCACGAGTCATTTCAAAGAGATAGGTAGTTCAAAACATTTTACAAATAGCGAATTCTTGGCTCAATTTAAATGGGAATTTTCTTTAATTTATCTCCTGCTGCCCTAAATAGAGGCTTGAGGTTGGTGGAATGCATTAAACCCAATGTTTCCTGTTCTCCTTCGTAAGTGAGTCATTGTGGATCAATGGCATTTCTAAAAAAATAGAGTCGTGCAAAAGGAAAAAGGAATGTAATAAAGATTTGTATTTATAGAGCATGTTGCATGACTTCAGAACATGCCAAAGTATCTTCCAGCCAGGCTTTTGCAACGTTGTCATTATTTTACTAGAAGTCAATTTACTTTTATCTATTCAATGACATCTTTTTTATTATTGACTAAGATACATAACAAGCAACCATGCTCTTTAAAATATTTCACCTAAAGTTTAACATGTTATACAAAAGATGTCAGCTAAAGTTATGGACTGAGAAATGACAAGTCAGAGATCAAAGTCTGATGTTGAAGTTTAGTTCATTAAAATTGGAACTGACCTTGGTTATTGCTCAGCTGGGAAATTTTCAAAAACAATTACTATTAGCATTGCAAAAAAAATCCAAGAAAACAGCTAGTTTTTAATCAATACTTAGGTCTAATAAATAAACAAAAGTTGAGCACACAGATTAAAAGTGAATAAAACAGTAGCTTATACAGAACACCTGAACACTAAGCATTGGTTGTGCTCCACGTTAAAGTGCCTTTTCAGCATTCATGTTGTCACCCGTGATCAATATGAAGATATGTTTCAATGGAGGTGGAGAAAGGGTTTTTATAAGCACAGTTGATGTTCTTTATCTTTTTAATGTTATGATGTCTTCCTTTGGAAGAACTACCTCAGATTAAAATGAGGAGCTGATCATTTCCACATTTCAACCAGCTAAGACTTATAAGTAAGTCTTTGGTGTCTCGATAATCATCAGAATGTTGTGAGACATCAGAATAAATTATCATTTGATTACTGTACTTCTACAAAGCTTTATTTAAATTGTGTGCGGCACTGTTGATGTTTATCTAAATTACTATTTTCATTTGCTTCATTGATTAATCAGGTTCAAGTTTAATTGTCATTTTTACATATGAATACAGCCAAATGAAACAGTGTACCTCTGGGGCCAAGGTACAAAACACAGAACCAACAGCACAAGGAACATATAGCACATATAATTATAATAGCCGAAAGACAAGGCTACAAAAATAAATATTAAAGATAAAAAGTCCCTGAGTGTCATGGCCTGCAGATTGATGCTGCATGGATGTTGTCCTGGAGCATGGATTTTGTAATGGAAGGAATAATGTTTCAGCCTGAACCATACAGTGAAATACCTGCTTAAGAGCAGACCATTCGAGTAGTTTTGTGCATTGTAGATAAGCTCATACTGTTACAATTTACAGCAGGAGTAATGCCACTGAAGTATTGCTGACACAATTATGTTGCAGAGTTCTCAAGAGGCCAGAAATAGAGGAAAACAGACATCTCAGAAGATTATAAGGGTGGAGGATGTTACAATGTTTGAAGGTGTGAGGCCCTGGAGGGAAGTGAAAATGATGCACCTTATCTTTAAGAGGAGTTGAATTCTAATGTTTTATCCTAGGTTCTTTCAGAAGTCAGGAAAGAGGCTCAAAACTTGGTGCTTCACAATCATTTTATTAAGCATTGACAGACCAAAGAAAAATAGAAACAAACAGTGACAGAAGTCTACTAAGCAAAGTGAGAGACAAAAGAACTAAGGTGCCGCTGCTTTGTGGTCAGCTATTTTTATACTATATCGATAAGGGATGTTCCATTCAAATTTGTAGATAAGAGTTAACCAATGAGATAACACGTAATCAAATAACGCAGAACAAAGAAATTTCCTGTGCTTTCCAGAATTATACCAGTACAATCACTAGGGTGCATATTAAACTGTTACATGCATATAAGAACTACTTAAAATACAAGCAGATAATTAATTGTTAAACTGCAAAGAAAATAACAGTCTAATATAAGAATTAAATTGTCCGATTCAACAGAGGGAAAGTATGGCAATGTAATCTAAAAATAAATGACACTCAGTTTTGTTTTATGACAAAGATATACAGTGTATAAGGAAAAAATCTCCTTCATTAGATAATGAGAAGAACAAATACATTGCCTTTGTGTCATAGTTGGCCTCAGGTTGAGTTTCTAATCTTTTATTTGCAACATCACCGACACTACTTACTCCATGTAATTCAAATCTGCTGCTGAAATCCTGATCTATGCTTTATAACCTCTGGATTTGACTAAATGGAAGTATTTGTTATATTAACATTCCATAACCTTAAGGCCATTGAAAACTGTCATCCAGTCATAAAGAACTGAAAGTCCAGTTCTACATCAACTCTGTGTCTGCTGATTTACATTGCATTTCAGCTGAGTAAAGTTTCAGGTTTTAAGCTTCCAGTTATGGATTTTGCCCACTTCCTTATTAATCCTCTCCCACACTAACATTCTCCATAATAGTTGTTCTCTTTCAATTTTGCCATCCCAAATTTTGATTTTAATTTAAAGTTCAAAAATTCAAAGTAAATTTATTATCAAAGCACGTATAAGCCACCATATACATTCTATCCTGAGATTCCTTCATAACTGATGCACCATTTAAAGCCAGCTCTTAAGCTGTCTGACTCTGGAATTCTCATCTTAAGCTTCTACTTCTCCAACTCCCTGTCCACTCTTCAGCTTCGCCTTAACCCTTTTATGACCTACACAAGGAGGTCTGCAGGTGCTGGGAAGTCAAAGCAGCACACACAAAATGCTGGAGGAACTTCCCAGGCCAGGCAACATCTATGGAAAGACTGAGCAGCTGATGTTTCAGGACGAGAACCTTCATCAGGATATGCTGATGCTCCTCCAGCATTTTGTGTGTGTCCCTTTTATAACCTTATATTTCATTATATATCCAAATATTTCATTATATGGCTCAGTGGAAATATTGCTTGGCATTGCCCCACTTTAGGCATACAGTAGCTAACCGGCGAGTTATGAGATAACATCAACTCGAGCAAAGAGCTGGAGGATGGCAGTACTGGTATCAAAGCAGGTTTTCACACATATTCGTGTCAAGATCTGCCTTCCTGGAACACTGGTACAGTCAAGAAGTTGGTGGTAATTGGGATTGTGTTGTCTATATAGAAATTATTTGTTTCCACACATCCTACAAACTTGAAGCCTTGTCATGTGCTATTGCCTGCTGATCACAGACCACCCCTACTCGTCAACCTCTATCATCCTACACCCACTGCATTGACTCTGGGCCTGTTGCAATAACCCAAAGACTGTTGGCAAATAGGAGTAGTGCAAAAATTGGCAATTATGACATATACAATGATGGTTAATGGATAATTTTCTGTGTAAATATAGCTTGAAATAACTATTTGCTTTCGACTGGATAGTTCAGGAGAATTCGCAACACCATTGATCTGGTGGTATAGACTTAGAAGGTGCTGGATGAACTCAACAGGTCGGGCAGCATCTGCGGAAAGAGAAACAGACCCTTTATCAGAACTAGATTTTTACTGACATTTTTTGCTTTTCTTTACATTTCCAGTATCTGCACTTATTTCGATCTTCATTTATTGATCCGGTTTGCTAAAAAGTGCGTGTGTATGGATAGGCTATCACCCACTGGGGAGAAGGAGAGAGGAAATTAGGGATATTGGTGGAAACAGCAATAAAAGCTTGAATACTGTCAGTTAATACCTGACTGCTGAGAGAACATTGATTTCCAGTTTTTCATGCTCCTTCGTGCTTCACTGTCAGTTAAGTTATTGAATGAGTCATTTCATGGATAATCATATAACTGATAGCACGTTCTCTGGGTGTTAGTTTTGCAAAGCCTGTCAGTAAGTCCTTATTTGCAGCTCCACTGTTTGAGTTATTCAATCAATGAGTAAGCTGGAACAACAGTCCAGTATCTTAAGTGAAACAGTTCCAAGCAAATCAGAAGTCAATTGACCCTGGGAATGTGATGCCCAACTTGCGTGACTTAAAAGCAGTTCACAGCAGGGAATGACTGGAGGCTTTGATAATTGGGCTGGAGTTACCATGGAAATCAATACTCCAGAGGCCACCAAGCCAGTGATATTTTTCCTCTACTTTTATTCAAAGGAAAGCCTAATATGAGAAATGTTCTTTGGAACAGCTCTTCTTTAATATGTCCTGACCTTCTAGCAGAATAGCTTTGAAGTCCTGACTAGCTGGCTCAACTCCTGCTAAAACAGAGAGAAAAAAATATTATGAGCAAGCCATTTCAGGAAATCCCATCTACATCCCTGTCAAATGGATTTTTTTTCTCTTTTTTTTTATCAGATGCTTCTAATATTTCTTGACACATCAGAAATCCTGCAAATACCAGCTCTTTTAATCTTAAAGGTATATTGATTAAGAAATTTCACAATGCCCACTATTATTTTCCTAGAGAATACCTCAATAAAGAAAATGCACATTTCTATCACACCTATGCCATTTCAGGAATCTCAAAATTGATCTTCAGCCAATGAGGCATTTTTGAAATATAATCACTGTTGCAATGTAATCATTGTATGTAGCAGGATCCCAGTTTACACAGTGAAAAAAAAAGCAACGTTAATTTCTTCAGTGGTATTAGACAAGAGATAATTTCAGGCCTGCATCATGAAGAAGGAGTACCCTAGAACATTTAACATGTTTAGTGAGCCTGAGAGGTAGGTGGGATCTCAGTTCAACATCTCATTTGACAGCTGACATCTCCAACAGTGCAGAATCTTCTCTGAATCGACATTGAAGTCTCAAAAATTTCCACAACTGCGACTTGAACATTATCTTTGTGATGAAACTGTCAGCTCTGACCCACAACTAACTCTTCAGAAAGAACGTGTGAAAGAGTGAGACAGAAAATATAAAGTCTGGTTGAAATTAAGGTGGAAGATGCTGGCAAAATGCCAAGTTAGAGAAGTGGGAAGCAGGTCGGTAAATAGGTTAAAGGTAAGTGGGATTGGAAGAAGTACTGCATTCAGGCATAATAGAGTAATAGAATCATACAACATAGCAATAGGCCATTCAGCCCAACATGTTCATGCTAACCATCAATCACCATTCCACAATAATCCCATGTATCAGTACTTGGGCCAAAGCTTTATATACCTTGGAAATTCACTTACTTCTTCAATGTTGTGAGTGTACCTGCCTTCACCACACATTTAGGCCATGTGTTCCAGCTTCCAAGCCACTTTCTAGATGAAAAAAATTCTTCCACAGATCTTATCTTAACCCTTTCCCTTTAACCTAAGTCTATCTCTTTTTGTTTTTGACACCACTGTCATAGGGATAAAATAAATCCTGCTATCTACCCTATCTATGCTATCAAAGCTTCATTCAGGAACTCCCTCAGCTTGCTGTGCTCTGAAAAAAACCTAAGTAAGTACAGTCAATTCTGATTAATTAGGACACATCGGGACCAGTACATTTTGGCCCAATTAAACAGCTTCCCCAATTAGCCGAAATTTCATGCAGATAGTTATAAAAATATGAGAAAGATGAACTACCGTTCAACCGAGTAACAAATTATAGAACACTATAAGTACTACCACAATACTATAAAACTGTATATTAATTTCTAATAGTTATCGACAGAAGAATTAATCCAGTGTACACCGAAAATGAACAAAATCAGTACTGACACTAAATATAGATAATGGACAGCCTTCATAAAATGCTTTTGATGATTGCATCCTCCAAATCTTTATTTTCATTGTAATATTCAAGATGATTGTCGATACTTTCAAATTCTTCACAGTTCTCTAACTTTCTTGAAGTAGTGAAAGCGCTTCATTTTTGCTCCCAGACATTTCTGGCATTTCCAAGCCTGAATGCTTAAAATTGCAGGTATAAATCAGTTCTGGATTATCTTACTGCTTATGTCTCGCCAAATATCAGTGACAGAAATCATTGTTTTTTGAACACAAACATGCACAAGTAATGCTATTTAAAAACTGTTTGTTTTAAGCATGGTGTAGTAACTAATGGCCACTCAAGTACATGCAACTGACATTATTAAAAATTGTCCAGCATCTGTCTCCTGCCCATTAAGTGGCATGGTGTCCTAAATAAGCGAGAGAATCCAGCTATTTTCCCAATTAGTTTTTGTTCTTTAAGGGTTGTCCCAAATAAGTGGCTGCCCCAATTAATTGATGATCCAATTAACCAGAATCCACTGTGTATCCAGACTCTAGCCATAAGTGAAGCACTCCATTCCAGGCAGCATCTTGATCAATCTCCTCTGCATCTTTTGCAGAGAGTGGTGCAGACAACCCAGCACATCTGTAGTTGTAAACTTCACATGATTCAGGATATTTACAAAGACAGGTGTGAAAAGAGACAGATCATGGGGACCGAGTCACCCCAACCACATTCTATCCCAGCTGCTACCATCTGGGAAATGGCACCACAGAATAAAAGCCAGGACCAACAGGCTCCGGGACAGCTTCTTCCACCAGGCCATCAGACTGATTAACTCACGCTGATTTGAGTGTACTTCTATGTTACATTGACTGTTCTATTTATTATAAATTATTATAAATTACTTTGATTGCACGTTGTATGTGAAGGATGTAAGATGTAAAGTCAATTCAATTCAATTCTCTTGGCCTTGTATACCAAGGTCTGTCTGTTCCTCATTACTTACTAGAGCCCTACCTCTCATTGTGTAAGCGTTTCCTCCACTACCACCCAAGAGGGTCCATGAATTCCGAAAATGCTGGAAATACTCAGCATGTAAACTGCATTTGCAGAGTGAGAAAGTTAATGCTTAATCAAAAATGTAGTTGATCAGAAATATTACCTCTGTTGCTTCGCGGGTGCCACCTGATATGCTGACTATTTTCAGCTTCTATTAAGTTTTCTAATAACTGCATATTATCTTGGTTTTCTCGGCCACTGACAATCTCATCTATAGTGCAAGCACTATCACCAGTCTCCCAGATTATTCCTGAGACTTATTCCACAAACAATGCTTTGAACAGCTTCAGGGTGAAATCCTAAGGGTATTAGAATGGATAATTTTATTTGGACATTTTCAATTAATAGTTATAAAAATATTCAAAATGAATGTTTGTTTCAAATGCAAAGTTAGGAGACAGGATGCTATCTAGTGGAATGCCCCTTTGATCCATTTGTGGCACTGGCCTCCGTATGGCTGAATTTTAACCATAGTTTGAAATGAGCTTGAATGCTACTTCATTTGAAGGCAAAAAAAGGGACAGGCTTGTCAATAACACCAACTTTCTGTGAACTAAGTATTAAAAAAACCATAACTTTTAAATCTTCTCAACTAAAATAGCCTTGAGGTAGGAAATAGGACAGCGAGGCCAAGACGAATTTAGGATTAGCATTTGTGGCCAGAACTCTAGCATTTGGCAAGGTAATCACTTTATCTGCATTGGCCTTTTTGGCATGGAAAAGAAAAGAACTTAGGAACAAATTCTCTGTTATTGGAGCATGCAGTGACCACAGCACAACAGGAGATAAGTGCACGGCTTTTATATGTAAAGAATAGCAGAGTCCACAGATAGACTTCATCAATAGGAAAATACCCCAGGGTCTATATGAATGGTTAGAAAGTATTGAATTATTGGGGCATCACCACTTTCCCACCACTTCCAGCCCCACCCCTCACACCGCCTGAACTCCTGATTTACCAAGGACATTAGTTTCCCACACGACCAGTCAAATCGGTTGGTGAAGTTGTTACTGTATAGGAATCCATCCATGTATTATATATATATGTGGAGAATTTGCCTTAATCTCCTACATACACACAGTATGTGTACATGGGTGAAACCTAATAAAATCTTTTTTATCACCAATAGGAACCAAGACTTTCAACAAAAATCTGCCCATTATTTCCAAGGCACCATGATGAGATTGAACAGTCTGAATCTGAATCTGAATCCTTTTAAGTTTCTCCATCTTGATAACTTACTTTGCACTCTATCCTGCACTTTGACCTCCAGTTTATCTTCCCTTGAAAAACAGGCCTTTTCTCCTCTCTGCTCTCCTTTTTACAAATAGAAAGTCCCTTCCCTTCCTAGATTATTATCAATGCATGCTCTTTGACCATTACTTTTCTCAGACAATTATGGCATACTTTGCCTTTACTGCTATCTGAAATCTGGAGTAACATCACACATGGGATCATTAGAACCTGGGAATCATTTCCACAGTGCAACTTTTACTTTTTTGAAATGTCCACTTCGGTCTAAACTTGTTTCAGTCCCTTGATCGTTGGAGATCAGGTAAACATCACATTCTTTACCAAGATCTGAGCAGTATCACCAAATGCAGCATCATCATTGAACCTGATAGAAATGGTTTAATTACAGTACCCCATGTGAGTATTTCACCTTCTACCTTTTTAGTGGATCCTTCCAATGGTGCATCCATCATCCTAACAATCTGATGAAATGGCTGCCTCATGTTGCTCAAATAGATCATAGACTCCAGAACTGCTTGTAGCGAATAAAACCCCTTTTTACTGGGCATCTCTGGAAATGTGGCTCGTTAGCCCCTCATTAACAGCCACTGGACTCCGCAGCAAGAAATCCACCTTTCTCGGGCTCCATACATCTAGGACGTATACGACTTTGGTCCTGCCAAACCCGGGAGGTTGGGATGTCTCGCCCACCCAAAACCCCGGGTTGTGTGAATGCCGTGTGATTTACTGCCCCCGTAATTGCCCATCAGCAAGAAATAACAGATCATACACTGCAAGCAATTATAAAGGAAGTATACTTATGAACGTTAACTTAACCAAAAGAAAGAAAAAGCAAAAAGGGCCATTATAATTCAACAGTCAAATGTACACATAAGTTGGAACTCATCTTGAAGTTGTCTCTAACTCGCGCGCTAGACCCTCAGTCTGCATGAAAGCACACACCACCTTCCAAATGTCACCCGAAATCCATCTCGAATAATCAGGCTCTCCCACAGGAGTATTGGTCCTTCCTCCTTGAAGCCATTCAGCTGCACATGCACCTTGTGCAACAGGGATGGCATCCTCAGCCATCTTCCCTCCTGTCTTCTCCCAGCTCCCACCTAAAAAGACCTTGACCCACACCAATGTCCCTCACAAAACCTCTCTGCCCAGTGTTCTCTAGAATCTTCTCCCAATTCCACCATCCTGATTGGCTGACACCACCAGGGCTGGACTTTAGGCTGGGCTGCAGCCCAGGGACCAGAGCTGCAGAGGGGCTATCACCATGGCGGACAAAAGAAAATGAGAGTAGAGCACAGAAAAGTAAAAAGAAACAAGAAAAAGAGGACCATGAGAAAGAAGCATTAAAAAAGACATTGAAATTGACGGAATTTTTTAACCCTGCTCTCGATGATGCAGCAGTACCATGGCTCTTGTCACAGTCTGAGACCGGTGGACAAATGGAGACTTGTTCAACAGCTAGCGCTAGCTCCATCGTTAGCACAGGACCACCGTCCTTGCCACAGTCAGCAGCAATTGTTGAAGAGGCAGAGAGCATGACTTTGGGATTCCCGACCACAAAGGCCCCCGGAGAAACCAAGTCGGGTCGTCATTAATGTTAATGTTACTGCTACTGAGGGTCCTTACAGCACTGATCCTGCTCGCTGGGGAAAGGAAACGTTAGATGATTCAGCCTGAGCATACTGGGCTAAGAAAGGGCCGGAGTCCTGCTAGAATAAGTATGTGGATATCAAAGCTTCAGAACGAGTATACAAACAGCAGAGACGTTTTTTTCTCCAAATTTCACTTCAAACGCAAGCTCATAAACGGTGAGTACATATCAAGGCAATGGCTCTTATATTCCCCTTCCACCGGCTGTGTGTTTTGTTTTGCATGCCACATCTTTAGTGATGGTAACTGTCAGTCCAGCTTCGAAACTGGCTTTAGCGACTGGAACCATGCCACTGAGCGCATAGGAGAGCATGAAAATAGCAAACTGTGAAAACGATACTGACCTACGCTACACTAGCGTCTGACAGTGGAAGAATAGATACAGAACTGTAAAAACAGTTCGAGTCAGAGTGTGTCTACTGGACCAATGTATTGAGAAGAGTGTTGGCGGTTGTGAAGTTTTTGGTCGAGAGGGGACTGGCTCCAGTGACATATTTGGCAGGCCTGATAACGGCAACTACATAGGCTCAGATCCACGATGGGACAGGACAGGCTGAGTCATCTTACTCTGATGTCACTTGAAAGTCATCTTGTTCGGAAACTGGATTTTAGTGATCTGATCAAGGACTTTGCTGCGAAGAAATCCAGAAGAACTAGGCTTTAATTTTGAAAAACAAGCATCTGACTTTGTAAATATCTAGACTTGTATGTCAGTGCTGTCCCTGTTTTTGTGGCAATAGGCTATTAGTTGACTGTTTACAAACCTAGTAAATAATAAGTGGTCTTTACTCTGCAAGCCACACAGTACAGCAATAGGTTAGTATGTGCTAGATCTCATTCTTCAAAAAGATTGTTGGAGTATTGTCAAGTTTCCTAGTTTGCCATAGTGCCATCTCTCTTGGCCTTTTTGTCTCTCTTTTCCATTTTACTTTCTCAGAACACACAGTTGAGAAAAATACCTAGATAAAAATGCTTTGGCATTGTTTGAGAAATAAGGCCTATGGTATGTGCAGCAATAGCTAAATAAAGATTTAAGATTGGGTACATCATACTTCATCTCCCTCATAACTTTACTAAGCCAACTAAGCCTAGGTTAATTTTTGAGTGCTTTAGATGTTGTCCTTCAAACTAAGAATCTGCATTACTTTCTGTCCTCCCTGTAAGTTTATAGCCTACGTATTGTACTAAACCAACGTCTTGGTCCACAGCTTTGATATTTAGACCAGTACGACCTTTGCTCTTGTTCAGCAGCATTTTACGGTGTCGGCAGGGGCCCTGGCCCCACTAAATCCAGCCCTGGACACCACATTCCTAAGTTGAACAACAAGACCCCTTATCTCTGCTCAAACCCAAACAGGTTGAAAGCAGAACAGACCGGTCTTACAGAACTGCTAAAATGAAATACCTACAGCATAGCAGTGGAAATCTTAACCACGGCATTACACAAAGGACTATGAATATGCAGAATGCTCAAAATAAAGATTGTAGCCCTCCACCATACTCCAGAATCAAACTGTTGATCAGAATTGTTTGTCACTTCAGAGTTCTTACCCTGATCTGCACTTTTTTGTGCTATGCTTTATAACTTTACCTTTCCATTTCATGGGGCCTCCACAGAAAGTTCTGTAAAGGCAACATCTGCCCAGGAACATCAGTGCCAAATCTGGTCTGTTTTACACTTTCAGCATGATTTCCATACCTATCGTTCTTCTGCATGCTCTTTTCAATGAGAGGAGTGGATTAAACATTTTTTGCGTGAATCCTCCCACTTGTCAGCTCACATAGCATAAGGGATAAATGTATAGAGGGAATACAGGTAATGTTGGAGGAAACTTATATTGCCTGTTTTTGTGCTGTACATTCCATGTAATTCTATTTAATTAAAACCAGTGTATCATTTTACAGACATGCACACAATGTTTAGCCAAGTCCCTTACTAAATTTCAAACTGTGCATTTTAATGAGATAGAATTTTGTTCTTTACCTTGTTAATAATAATCCCTGTTCATTTGTCTTTTAAAAATATGTCTTTGGGGAACAGGTTTGAATTTGCACTTAAATGTGTGCAAAACAAGCTCTATATTTAGATCACAATAAAGAGAAAATCTGCAGATGCTGGAAATCCAAGCAACGCATACAAGGTGCTGGAGCAACTCAGCAAATCAGCATCTATGGAAAAGAACAAACAGTCAAAGTTCCAGGCTGAGAAGGGTCTCGGCCCAAAACGCCGACTATTTACTCTTTCCCATAGATGCTGCCCAGCCTGCAGAGTTCCTCCAGCATTTTTTGTGTCTATATTTAGATGTCCTATTGTAAAAATATGGCTTACAGCTGTTTTACTTTATTATTGAATTACATCAAACATGTATTACTTGTGTGGGAGTGAGAGGTTGGATTAATAAATGTTGGGTTAATAAATGGCTCCTCCCGGTATTATGGATGTATCACATTGCTACTGAACTATTTGTACATTGACCTAATGCAACTGTTCTAACTGAATTTAAAAAAGTTGTCAGAGTTAAGGGGAAAAAATTTTAAAGTTCTGCAGTTCTAAAAAAATTCTAGGTGTGCTTTTGATGGAAATATCGTAGCTTCTATGAATGATATTTTATATGTGTGTGTTAAATCATGTTTGACATACATTATACATAGAATATAGACTTTATTGGAAAGGAATTATATTAGCATTATTGGATGTGATGAATGATCCATAGTAAACTAAATTTTAAGATTTCCATAATCTGAATGCTGGAAGTATGACAAAACCAACTCAGGATAGATGTTTTCAGGTCCCTGCTTTGGTATTGCCCTATACAGCAATACAGTACAAGGAAGAATGCTTTTATATACTGCCTTCCTTGACCTCCCAAGATGATTTATATCCAATAAAGGTTAGTTTTAAGTGTGGTGACGACTAGAATTGAGGCTAATGGAGCCACTAGTTTATATATAGTGCTGGGAGTGCAATCAAGATTTTGCTTGACAGTGTAGGGATCAGAGCTCAGGATCTCTGTAGCTGCACGTTCATGAGTGGGATCCAGCATTCATAATCAAGACTGGAGATATAGTTTGAGAATCTGTGAGAGTGGGGCAGGTGCTTGTGACCCAAGGATCGTGTTCGAGA
Source organism: Mobula birostris (assembly GCF_030028105.1). Lineage (NCBI taxonomy): Eukaryota > Metazoa > Chordata > Chondrichthyes > Myliobatiformes > Myliobatidae > Mobula > Mobula birostris. The sequence continues at coordinate 40,090,919 of NC_092388.1, read as the reverse complement.
GTTTGAAGTAGTGGTCAAAAATTTGGGGGAATGAATGAAAGTCAGGTGATGTTAAGAATTGGATTAGGATGTTGATCAGTTGTGGTCATTAGAAGTTGTTTGCAAGGTTGGGCCTGGATGCAAAAATAAGTCAAAGGACTTTACCAGTACAGAAACCTTTCCAGCATGACACCTATAAAACATGGTTGCTCCAGGAATGATCATCGATCGTCCATTAACATTTGCTCATGAATATGTATGTTACAATTTTCTGCACAAATTTTCTAGATGAATATTGCACATGAAATAACATGATCAAAGCAACGGTGATGCATGGCTGGAAGTATGAATTTCCAGTGTAGTATTAAACATACCAAATTATGTCACAGGCATTGTGACTTACAGATCACGCTCTGCTGAGAGAAACATTGGAATGGGATCCAATCTCTAAGTCTATAGAATTCCTGTTTGGTTACTAACATCAAATCAAAAATGGAAATGTTAATTAGTATCTAATTCCAGTGCATATTGGAGGAAAAGGAAAAAGAAAAATAGTTAATTATTTCTTCTATTGTTTTCATAGCTATCCACATATTACAGCATTCTGTCCAATTAGCAGGAACTTTAGCCACTGTCCAATACACTTCCACAACATTCTGAGCTTTACATTAGATGTCAGTTCAGAAAAGTGCTTTACAGTCAATGAATGATACTTTAAACACAGCCACTATTTCAAATAAGTCCTCATAGAGGGATCAGAAGTGGAGAGAGTGGAGTTTCCTGGGTGTCAAGATCTCTGAGGATCTAACCTGGTCCCAACATATCGATGTAGTTATAAAGAAGGCAAGACAGCGGCTATACTTCATTAGGGGTTTGAAGAGATTTGCTGTGTCAACAAATACGCTCAAAAACTCCTTTAGATGTACCGTGGAGAGCATTCTGACAGGCTACATCATTGTCTGGTATGGGGTGGGGGGGGGGGGGGCTACTGCACAGGACCAAAAGAATCTGCAGAGTGTTGTAAATTTAGTTGGCTCCATCTTGGGTACTAGTCTACAAATTACCAAGGACAACTTCAAGGAACAGTGTCTCAGAAAGGCAGTGTCCATTATTAAGGACCTCCAGCACCCAGGGCATGCCATTTTCTCACTGTTACCATCAGGTAGGAGGTACAGAAGCCTGAAGGCACACACTTAGCGATGGACATTGAACCTTTGGACACAACCTCAGTTTTTTAATATATATTATTTCTGTTTTTTGTGCGATTTTTAATCTATTCAATATACATATACTGTAATTGATTTACTTATTTATTTATTATTATTTTGTTTTGTTTTTTTCCTTCAATATTATGTATTGCATTGAACTGCTGCTGCTGCTGCTAATTAACAAATTTCATGTCACATGCCATAATAATAAACCTGATTCTGGTGAGGCCAAGCTCTCATAAATAGCAATGTGAGTTAAATATTTTTATTCAGTTACTGGAAGATGCTCCCCTTCTCTTCACCAAACCGCCTTGCAGTATTGCTTACTGCCACCCAGCGCTAAGGAGCAGCTCCTCTCAAAGTGCATTGTTTTCTCCAGGAGCGCACTGCAGGGTTTTCTAGTTGAGAAATGAGAAGGCTCCAGTGGGTGAAACTCCTTAGCTCACTGGCTGGTTACAATGGTAGACCATTTGTATAAATTATAAATAGTGTATTCTTGAATTTCAGTGTTTTTAAAAGGGAAATACTTTGGTATTATATTTTTCCTATTTTCACCATTTAGTCTTTTCTGGATCTCAGAACAATCCCATCAAATGCATTCCCCAACTTATGTTCCTGTGAGCCACCTCTCTCACATTCCAATCAACTCCACTCTGGTTCTCTGCCTAGCCACTGACACTCGGGTAGTTTACAATAACCAATTAACCTCCCAGCCAGCTCATCTTTGGATAAAAACCTAAGCATCCTGAAGGAACCCATGCAGCCACAGGAAGAACATGCAAACTCCACATAGGCGGCATGAGAAATCAGGATTGAAACTGGGGACCCAATGGCCAAGTTTGGATTTAGTGCCTCAACAAGTTATGTTTTGTGCTGCTTTCCATTGTCAATCAGTTGCCTTCTTCTCCTGCTGAGGTCTATGAGCTGATCTCATTGACTTCTATAATCTCCAGTTGTTAAACGATCCCTCATCAGCACATCTTGAGATTCTATTTCCAATTTTTTAAAGGTATTGGTGCATCCTTTTACCGGGTTTAGTGTTCCTGCAGCTGAAGACACAACCATTGCCAATAATTTCAACATTCTATTGAACTAGCTTCATCTTCCTTCTCCTCAGGCTCTGGATGGATTTGTGGTGGTGGTGAGTGCCGATGGAATGGTATTTTACGTGTCTCCCACAGTTATCGACTACCTGGGATTTCATCAGGTAAGGAGCCCAGATATTATTCTGCACCTTAAAAGGCACATTAAAGTAGTGTCACCCGAGGGACCCATGTTTTCTCTTTGCATATGTGCAGCCTGCAACAATATTCCATTGTCCAAAAGTCCACCAATGCACTTTAGTACAGGAATTCCACAATTTCATAAAGGCCTCACCTCTACTTTTGCCACCAACTTTGGAGAAGTCAGGTGGGTTGGGCAAAGTGGTTTTTGAAAGTGGTTGGTGGGGAGCTGGGTGGTATAAGAAGGTTCAGAGCTTCATTTGTGGGCCACAAAAATTAAGTTGAAACACTGGGGCAGGATATGGATCAGGCTGCAGTCTAGTGGTGGAGGATCAGCAAGATAACCTAGTGCGATGGAACAGAATGTGGTGAAGAATAGGAGAGAGATGTGGATTAATCTTAAAGGGGACAGAGCAGTGGGACGAGCTATGCAGTTGAACACTTGACTATGGATCAAATGAGGTGATTCTCTACGAGTCATAATAAATTTGCCTCACTTATCCTGTGACATTGAGTGGTGTGTTGCACACGCTTTGACAAGACTGTCTATGTTTGGGTAACTCTATGTACGCTTTACATAAAGGCAGCCCACAGAAAATCTGATTCTCAATGTAAACTGTATCTTTCAGACAAAATAGTGCACCAACATAAAGAATATCTCAACATGTAACTTTAATGCAGCTGATGCCATACTTCTTGCTTTGAGTTTCTAATCTTCCATTCCTTGAATACAAGGCTCATCAGTTGAGACAAGTAACCTCGGAAAGGAACACTGAGGAAGTTTTAAAGAGGATAATCCTTAGCTGTTCCTTCTGAATTGGTCCCATGTCTGTTATACAAAGTTCATTTGCGAATACATGAGGGTGAATTTCATGGGCTATTCAGACATTAAAAATCCTTCACAAGACATCTGAGGCCTGGATTATTGTTATATGCTGGGGATCATCTAGACCCGTCCATGGTTGCCTTGACCTGCTTGAATGGTTAATGTCAGGGTTAAATAATACTGGGAAATCATTCTAAGTTAGATGCAACTAATATTTCTTTTAACTGACAATGGGCATGCCAGTAAGATACCAATGTCTGAAAGAGCTGGATCATCTAATGAAAAAACTGTCAGAGCACTGGAGCAGGAATCCAATTGCAGACCCAGTACTGTTTGAGTAACAAATCCTGAGGTGCAAACAAAGTCAGCATCAAAATTCAGGCAGAGATCAAACCATCCAGAGAAATCCAAAAACCAGAATCAGGAAACAGGCAGAGTCAATATACAGACAGACAAACAGACAAGTACAGATACAAATGCTGGAAAGACTGATGAAAATTCATTGACACAATCTGGCAACAAACAGGTGAAAACACAGGACTGAAATAATCTGATCAATTAACAGAGAGGCAGATGATAGGTGGAGCACAATGAGACACAGGTGGCAGCAATACAGGTAATAATGAGAAACAGAAGAGAGACAGAGTACTCAGGGTGGTCATACCAGCCAAAAGAAATTGGAATCAGCAAAAGAACATTTAATAAGTTAGGATTGTTTACAGTGGAGATGCTGGCAGTGTTGGTTGCGTTGCAATGGGTATAGAAAGCCAGACAAGTCAAAGCATTGATATGTTCAGATTCATCCTCTGTTCTAGCAAGTTTAAGGTCTTTTCACACAAACAGTCGGCAAGATGTACTTTATGAAGTCCTTCAGTTAGTTACAAGGATTGCAAATCAGGGAGATCAGGTAAAATTTCTATGGGTTCCAGCACATGTAGGGGTGAAGGGGAATGAGAGGGTGGATGAGTTGGCAAAGAGGGCGTTAAAGAAAGAAAATGTGGAAATGCACATTAGTATCAGTAAAGCAGAGGTTAAGTGTGTAATCTGGGAAAAAGTCAACCGAATGTGGCAAGAAAGATGGGACAGGGAGGGAAAAGGGAGGCATTTATATCAAATACAAAAGAGTGTTGCAGTTACTAGGGTAGGTAATGGAAACAGAAGAGAGGAAATTGTGTGGACTAGGTTAAGGCTGGGGCATTGTGCATTAAACAAAACATTCAAAATGATAGGGAAACACCAGACAGGATTGTGTGAGGAATGTCAGGAAGAGGGGTCAGTAGAACATGTAGTTCTGAGTTGCAGGAAGTATGGGATACAGAGAGAGATGGTGAGAAATAAATTAAGGGAGTTGGGGGATGCAGGAATTCACATTAAAAGGGTTGCTGGGCATGGGTGAGAGAGCACAAGTCCGGGTATTTTTAGCATTTTTAAGGGGTACAGGGGTTTTTTATAGAATATGACGAATAAACTGGAACAGGATACTAGGATGGTCAAAGATGGGAGGGTGAAGTGTAGGTGTGTGTGTGTGTGTGTGTGTGTGTGTGTGTGTGTGTGTGTGTGATTGGGTGAAGGGATTTAGAATGTATGTCTAGTGCACATTCCGGAGCAGAGGGTGGTGGTAATGCACCATTAAGCTGGATGCCAACCGCCGTAAAACAAGATACAGACAGACAGACAGTAATACAGGGGCCTGAGTAGAGCAGGAGTGGGGACAGGAGCACATGGCAATACAAAACCACAGACTGACAGCTAGAGGGAAACACACAAAAAGACAAAGTTCAACTGGAGGTACTGACAAAAAACTTTGTTCAACTCACCATACATGACACCCCTTCAAATAATGGCCCAACTAGTACTATGTTCTAAGAGCAGATTTAGGAGATGTGATTTCAGGCAGCCCCACAAAGATTCTGTGCCTGGTAGGGGAATAAACATAGCCTCTACCCAGAATTGATGATGACCAGAATGTAGTTGAAGGTGTAGGGACCCTGGTACTGATGGATGTTTGGGGTGGGGTGGGGTGGGTTGGGGTGCTGTGGCAACCAGAGGGAGTCTCACTGTGAGGAACAGATGATGATGAGAGAGAATGTGTTTGGAGGAACCACATTACGAATGTTTGGAAATGTGGGACGGAACTGGATTTAGCTAATCATAGGGTAATTGACTTAAATGGCAGGTATGCCATTTGGAGGCTGGGTTGAGAAGACCACATTATTCCAGGCAATGTGGTTCAAGTCCCACAATACTCCAGAAAAAGCACTGCCAAAGGAATAATGGCATCCCATGAGCCCAGTAACTGGTCAAACTTCCAGAGGGACATCGGGCAATCTAGAAATGATAGTTATCATGTTTTGCTCCAGGGAATAAAAGTAATTTTCCATTACAATAGGCTCTAAGATGAACACTTAGAATCAGATATCTACAGAGCTTGGAACTAAGAAATAAAAAGTCATGTTTTCTTTAAAAGTTGCTCAAATTTGGGAACTACTTCATAAAGCAGACATTAACAAATTTAAGCAACACACATCAAAGTTGCTGGTGAACGCAGCAGGCCAGGCAGCATCTCTAGGAAGAGGTCGACGTGACAAAGGGTCTCTGCCTAAAACGTCGACTGTACCTCTTCCGAGAGATGCTGCCTGGCCTGCTGCGTTCACCAGCAACTTTGATGTGTGTTGCTTGAATTTCCAGCATCTGCAGAATTCCTGTTATTAACAAATTTAACCCTGTGACATTGAATAGTGTTTGTATCAGTACAAAACTGGTTAAGAGTGAGAAGTTTGCCTTCTACAAGGACATAGAGCTGCCATCACAATGAGCCAAATGACATGCTTTTGTGTGTTACATTCCTGATGTTTAAGATGGCAGAGATACGTAGGAGATATAGAAGAGTGGACTGAAAGAAATGGCTTTAAGCTTGGGGTTCTGCCGAATGTAACAACAGTAGTTTATTTTTCTTTTTCCTTTCATTTCCTAATTCAGCCAGCAGCTGAATTGACAACGTAACAGGCTGCTTGCTGGAAGCTAGCAGCAGGACACTGCAGATGGACCTGGAGGATCATCTGTGAAAGGTGGGAGGAGGGAATTATGACCTGTAGACTGGACGGATGATTGTGGTGGATGGATAGGAGGGTATAAATAATGATCATGGAGCAAGCTGCAGCTTTGTGGGAAGGTCTGAAACTGCTAAAGAGCCCACAATCAGTGGAAGGGAGGCTGAAGGATTCTTTAGAGGGTCACTGAGACAGGTACAGGTTAGGAAAAGCCCCCATATGTCTTCTGACCTGAAGCACTGCTGAATCTAAAAAAAAAAGTCATCTAGGCTGGCAGCTTTGGTGCTGTTTTTCCTGAGGCCTGGGAAACCAGCAGGTAAATTTTAAATCAGGCTCTCAATTGCACTGCGTTAATGAAGTACCCTGGCTCTAACACACAATGGCAGACATACATCAGGTTGCCGTTGATTTTCTGGTTTCAATTCACCACCTGAATCTCCAAATCTCTTCCCAGCTACCTCAAGGTAGCTAACAAATGTTTCAAGAAATTTGGTTGAAATTAGATATGAGTGATATTTTTCAATAGTATTTCTAAGTGAATTTTAGGAATTTAATATTTTTAATTGTTCCTGGAATGTGAGCAATGTTGACCTTTGGTGTCCTGAAGGCATTAGAATCAGCCAGGTACAGTACTGCAGAAATGCTGTGAGATATAAGCTGAGGGAGGAAGAGATGGTGACTTGTTGAAGGGCAAGGGGGAAACGTGCAATTTTCTGGCACTCATTGAGACAGTTTCTCATAAACTACCAGAATTTGTCATCTAATTTTCAGAAATGACCATCATAGATTTATGATTTACCACCTCTGATACTGTTCTGCGATTATAACCACTGAGTTAGTCACTATAAAATGAAAAAGCTGTATTTAGCTACAGAGAATGCATTCAAATGTGCATAATTGGCTTCAGGACTTCATGAAGCTATGAAAGATTCTTTGTAAATTCAATTTATTTCTTCATTCCACCGTGGCCTTCTCCAATCAAATTGTCCTCATCAATAAAAGATGCTTCTTGACAAAGAAAGTCCCAGACCAATCTTGTCAGAGAGTATGCTCCCCAAAAAAATGTTTTCCTTCAATCTTTCCCCTGCCACCACCTATCCAAGTACCCATTCCCCCCAATGCCAAAAAAGCTCATGTTCTTGAACATTTATAACAAAAATTATACTCCAAATAAGGCAGATCCAAAGTCTGCTTGGTCCAATGTCAGCTGAAAGAAATATGTCTGGCAGGTTGCTCAAGTACCAAATCCCACTTATTGTTTATGCAACAATAAGAGCCATTCAATAATTGGAAGTTATTCACGTAAATGCGAAATAATGCCAGTAAATGGCCATTGTATTTACCTATTTGTCAATAAAAGGTCACATGCAGTAGATATTTTAAAGGGAGGTTTAAGTGTACAATCACAAACTGGCTGAGCCAGTCTGTTGATTGCCCTTTCTACTAGCATTAACCAAAGATCTGGAACAACACGGATGTTTCACACAGCTGCAGAGGCCTTATATTGACCGCACAGTATTATATGAAGGAATGTGAGGAACTTGAAGCTTGAAGATGCAATCTCAATATTTGTCTTCCAATTTCTCTAATGATATACCATTGTTTTTGAGGGAGTTTTCTATTGAAAATTGACTACCATGCATTATCATGATAAATACACCTTAGAAATTATTTCCATGAGTGTAATATACTTGGGACATCCTGAAGTTATGAGGGGCTGTATGTAAATATAGTTCTTTCTCCCTTATGATTTTGTAGATTCTGGTACCTCAAAGCAATTTTAGAAAACTATGTGATTCATCAGAATTAATTAGCATCATTAAAACAAGTTACAATTAGTGGAAAGAGTGCAATAAAGATTTACAAGGATGTTGGTCAGAACTAAGGGCCAGAGTTACAGGGCGGGACTGGCCAAGCTACATCTTTATTCCTTTGAACATTTGAGAATGAGGAGTTGACCTTATAGAAATGTTTAAAATGATGAGAGACATAGAAAATGTTGATGGTAACAACCTTTTCCCCAGGGTAGGGGAGTCCAAAACTAATGGGTGTAGGTTTATGGTGAGTTGGGAAAATACTTAACAGGGACCTGAGGGACAGCATTTTTCATGCAGTGGTGAGTAATTGGAATGAGATTCCAGAGGAAATGGTTGAGCCAGGTACAATATTATCACTTAAGGAGCTTTTGGATGGGTATATGGACGGACAGAGCTTAGAGGGATATAGGCCAAATGTGGGAATTTAGGACCAGTTTTGTGAGCAACATGGTCGGCATGGACTGGTTGACCTGAAGGGCCTGTATCATGCTGTGTTGCTCCGTGACTCTATAAAAGCCCTGGTTAAACCCTGCCTACACAGCCTGTAGGAACACTGGGGGTTTCATCTGGAAGCTGTACAGATCCCATTGTTGTCCTCCTTTTCTTCCCTTATGATTTTGACTCTCTAGGTTTCTGGAAGGCCAGTTGCCAATTTCACAGCAGGAAGAGAGCTGATGTATCGGAATGTTGCAGTTCAATGAAACAGTTTGGACCCTAACTTAATTTTAACTTTAGTGTTCAACCTACAGTTCACACAACCTTCCCCTTCCTAATTTATGTCCTGATGCATGGTGACACTTGAATCTATGGTTATCCACCATTGTCAATGCTATACTCATTGTACTTACAAACACAAGAAAATCTGCAGATTGTGGAAATTCAAAGCTACGTACACAAAATGCTGGAAGAACTCAACAGGTCAGGCAGCATCTATGGAAACGAGTAAACAGTCAACATTTCAGGCCAAGATCCTTCTTCAGGACTGAGAAGGAAGGGGGTAGATGCGGGGAGAGGAAGGGGGCTAGCTGGAAGGTAATAGGTGAAACCAGGTGGCAGGAAAGATCAAGGGCTGGAGAAGAAAGAACCTGATAGGAGAGGGGAGTGGACCATAGGAGAAAGGGAAGGAAGTGGGGACCCAGGGGGAAGTAATAGGCAAGTGAGAAGTGGAAGATCGGAGTGCGGAATAGAGGAAGGTGAAGGGAGGAAATCTGTTCACCAGAAGAAAATGGTATTCATGCCATAAGGTTGGAGGGTACTCTGATGGAATACAAGGTGTTGCTCCTCCACCTTGAAGGTGGTGTCATCTTAGCACAAGAGGAGACCATGGATCGACACGTCAGAACAGGAACGGGAATCAGAATTAAAATGCTTGGCCACCAGGAAGTCTCACTTGTAGCAGATGGAGTGAAGATACTCGAGAAAGCAGTCTCACCTTTGCAGAGGGGACCGCATTGGTAGCACTGAACACAATAGATGACCCCAGCAGCTTCGCAGGTGAAGTGTTGCCACACTTGGAAGGACTGTTTTGGCCCTGAATGGAAGTGAGAGAGGAGGTATACGGGCAGGTGTGGCACTTAGGCCACTCGCAGGTAGAAGCACCTGGAGGGAGATTAATGAGGAGGGACAAATGGACAAGGGAATCGCAGAGGGAGCAATTCCTACAGAAAGCGAAGGTGGGAGAGGTCATAACATGTTTAGTGGTTGGATCCCTTTGGAGATGGCAGAAGTTGCAGATGATAACGTATTGGATGTGGAAACTGATGAGGTGGTGGGTAAGTACAAGAGGGACTATCACTATTATGGCAGCGGGAAGATGGGGTGGGTGCAGGGTGAGTGTTCATTGTATTTGGGTGGCTATCACAGTGGGAATATCTAAACCATTAGTGATTTACTGAGAAGGTGTGAAATTCATTCAGGCACCAGTGAAATGGCAAGTTAAAATCTCCCACAGCAGACAGAGGAGTCATTTATTATCACCAATAGCCAGTCACAGAAAGTTGTAGGATATTTGAGTTCTTAATATAGTTACTTGCAGTGTGTGCAGGATAATATGCTGGAAACATGAAGACCTCTAGAAAGTATGCCAGGTTAATGTGCGGTTCTGTTTAGATTTAGAATATGCATAGCTGTATAGTGACACACATGATCAGTTGTGCATTTGGTATCACACACATTTACACACCATGTATGTATACTGTACTTCTTTTAACAAAAATAGATTTAACTAATTTAACAACTTTACCAATTTTATAAATTTAATTATTTCAGTTCCTTGAAGTTCTCTTTGATCTTTTAAAGTTCAAAGGTGTCAGCTGTTTTGATCTGGGACATAGGGTATCTACAGATTTTCTTGATGTGGCTTCTGTCTCTGGATTCATTGAGGGGTCACTTCTCGAACTTTAGCTCTGTTTTGCATTGACCCTTCGACAACTGCAGTTTTCCTATTTTTTAACCTTGTTCAGTATTCTTGCGATGTTGGCACACAACCTTTATCATTATTCTCTTGAATATTTCTGCTGTGCTCCTCAAGAACTTTGCTGACCCTCTCACTAATTCTTACAAGATAACTGCTGCAATGCCTCATTTTCCTACTTCTGACCTGCTAGAAATGTCAGCAGCCAAATCTTATCACATAATGCGAATCTCTTCCTTTATTGCACGTGGTGTGATGTTTTAGCTGCCTTCCTTCTACATTTCCTTCCAGATTGAAATGAATTTTTACTCAGACGCATGCTGAGTCTTCTGTGCACCAGCACTTCTCCAGGTGTGTGCCCTGTAGTCGAGTGTGGCTTCAAGCTATAGCTCAGAAGAAAAGTTGTGAGTTAATATTTCATTGTAATATTTACTTTTCTTCCCTGGAGTTGCCATATCAGTAACTCCTCCACTCTATATACTGATCTATCTGCTTCCCTATTTGATGTTAATTTATGAGGCAATGTTTCAGTCTATTTTGTGTTACAGTTTACTCAAACTAAAAAAAAACTTGAACTCTATCCATTGCCCATCTTTGTGAAGACCGTGCATTGCAAGCAATGGATCTAAATTATTCTCTTGTACATTTGATGACCTATGTGCTTTATCACAATTTACTTTGAATGACTGTCCACCAACATCATTGTCTCTCCAAGAGTCCATGTGGCCTTACTGCGATGGCCCTGTGGCCATTTCTACACATGGAGTGGTGCACATGAATAGGTATTTAGTCCTTGTGCCCCTTAATACCAATAAGGGAGTCTTTCAGCACCTCTTCATATTGTTCCAGAAGCTTGTTTAGACATGGTTACACAGTGCCCATTCTGAAGGTGTTCTTCTTTAAATTCTCTGAGTATTTTGCATTTTGCTCAACACTTATTTGCATGGTCCAATATCATGCCAGATCTCTAATGGGCCATAACATGCACTAACTCCATTCTATCAGCTGTTGATAAGAGAGGAACTATAACAGTGGGGAATGGAAATAAAGAAGGCATAGGGATGACTTCTGCATAGCGATATACGTACTTCTACTCATGATAGAGTAGTCATCAGCTATGTAAAAGTATACACTGATAGAATGGACATTACACTTTAAAAATGATACCTTTCCTATTGATACCACAGTGGGATTGCTACTGCTTCAGATTTGCTCCTTATGTGGTTTACTTGCCTCAATACCATAGAGAGTTCTTCTCTGTAGTTTGTTCCTGTCAGTATTATCCCTTCTCAGAGAACCCACTTGGCTGATATTATTCTTCCTTGCAATCTGTGCCTTTTATTGAACATTGACGCTCTCTACCTTTTCTTCTACAATTAAAGCATGTTGTTAGTGTGTCTGTGAGATGAGCTCTGGTATACCAGCAGCAGCCTTTGCTGCCCATCATGACTTTCAACCTACTTTTATTTAAATGAGTCAGGCGCAACAACAAAGCTCCTCCATTTGCTACTGCCATCTGCCCATCTGTTATACACTAGCCAAACATCACGGCATTTTCTGAAGCCATCTCCATTGATATGCTATTTTCTACACGCTTCCAAATCTGTTTATCTCTGCAGCTACACATGGCTTTGCCTCACTACACTTGTTCAGAACAGTGCCAGAGTTACAATCTTGTGACAGGTTCGTCAAGGCCACTGTTTAATCACTATGGATCTTGCTTGACCTTTGTCTTCTCATTGCAAATTAGTGCTGGGTCAAAGTGATTCAGCCATCTCCATTAACTCACCAAATTAAATATATTTTGGTTGTCTGCATGGGTTCTAAGTCACTCACCATCTGTGACAATTTCTATCAGTGAGGTTCTCTCTTTGACTTAATTAGGGTAAACAGAATTGGGCCCATGCGTTCAACTTCCACTGTATTGTTTCCCTTGAGGAACACTCTCATTAGTTTTATGGATGAATGGAAAGAGCTCTGCACTTTATCATAGATGCAGCAAAAATGATGTGAAGCTAGGAAAGACCCGAGATTTGGACGATTTAAGAGTCGGGCAAATTGAAAAGGCTGGGTACTGACTGTATTGTGGCAGCAGAGCCTGAGCCAGTGGGCGAGGAACGACCGGAGGTTTGGACGACTTAAGCACTGAGCCAGATTGAAACGGTCGGGTTGCCAGGGTCGGAGGTGAGAGATGGGCCTGTTCGGCTCTCTGCTCTGTGGGATTGCTCGATTCTAAGCTGGATTGAGGGTGTGCCCTGCAATTCGTGGCCTTCTGAATCAGCTGCAGTGATGCCTAGTATTGTGAACTCCATTCCTTAATGCTGTTTACTTGTTTTACTGTTTGCACAATTTTTTTCTCTCTGCACGTTGAATATTTGACTGTTTTCTTTTGTTTTTAATGGGATCTACTGGGGTTCTTTGTTTCATGGCTGCCTGTAAGGAGATGAATCTCAAAGTTGTATAGAGTATACGTACTTTGATAATAAAATGCACTTTGAACTTTGACTCTGAGAGTCCTGATGTAACTGGACTGGAGTTGTGTCTGCAGCTTTCATTGTTCCCTTCTTCAGATCGCAAGTGTTAACCCAATGATCTCGTGCACTGGCATATCATTGTCAAGTGCTCAAGTTCAACCTTGCGTTCCATTGTTCTCGATCTGCACCTTGACATTGCTGTAGTTTACTTTACGTTCACAAGTATTGAGTTGATCAACTGCCTTGACAGTTATGCAACTTCAGGCAACTTAGTAGCCCATTCCTCCTAACCAGTATAAGATATATACAATGGTGAGTTCCTAATGTGGTAACTTTCTGGGTGAGGCACAAGAAAAATAGAGAGATCTAAAACTGCATCAGGTTTATTTGATGGCAGAAGTATACAAGGATACCCATGTCACTAAATACATCACATATTAATGCAGGCATATTTTAAAACACCAACATCCAGTAAGAGGATATATTTAAACTCATCTGGACAACATAAGGTTAGTGATTTAAAATTAAATAGGCCCCGCAGATGAGGTATTTTTACATCACCTGGCCCTACTGAGAGAAGATATCCAAAATCACCCAGATGCACTGAGGGCATAATCCATAGATGTCTGTACCTCTGTGAGAAAAGGTATTTATACACATGATGATGTTAGGTAAGAGATATTTAAAATTGGCCAAACCATAGTGATGATGTATTTTACATTTTCCAGGGTAAAATTAATAGGAGAGGGAATGGGTAGAAAGCCAGATTGATTCCCACACTTCCTTTGTTAATGTTGGAGTTTAAAAAAAGAATGTCAGTATATGGTATGAACTTCCCACATGAAGGATTGCTAGTAATCCTGGGACCAGTTAAGTACAAGTGGAATGCAGCATTTACAGGAATCTGGTGTCCTTCTGAAAATTAAATCTTTCTTTCTATTGTATATTTAGGATTGAAAAAACCCAAGGGCTTCACAAGAGGTTTATCAAACAGAATTTGACAGCTGCAAAATAAAATTAAAAAGCTAAAAAGCTGAAATAAAAACAGAAAATGCTAGAAATACTCAGAAGGTCAAGCAGCATTCATAGAAATGGTAATAAAGTTAGTACTTCAGGTCAAAGACCCTATGTCAGAACTGAAATGTTAACTCTGTTTCATATTCTACAGAGGCTGACCTACCTATTGAGTGTTGTGAGCAATTGTTTTTATTTAAAATCTGTCAGTAAACCACCAAAGAGAATAGGATCGTAGAGGGTAAAAGTTAGAATTTAAGAAGCATGTTAAAGGAGGAAAGGGAGACAGCAAGCTACAGAGTGTAAAAGACCAGATTCCTGAGTTTGGGAATCTGGAAACTCCGAGGGATGGAGGTCTAAAGGAACTTGCAGTTTTGAGGCCATGGAGGGATTTGAAAACAAGGATGAGAATCTTCATGGAGACAATATACTGTCAATGAGCACCTAATGGGTGAACGGGATTTGGCAAGGGTTTTGTGTTTAGGCAGCAAAACGCTGGATGATTTCCTGATTGCGGAGGAAAGATAAATACAGACTGACCAGAGTGCATTGGAGAAGTCAGGTGTGAATATATTCAAGGACAAAGATGCACTTTTGCTACTGGATTTATCTTGGGATAGTAAAGCACATGAAGTCTCATAGCAGGAGCAGGAAAGATACGTTCAGTTCTTTTTGGATTAAAGGCTGGAATTTGAATGGTTCAGCACTAGCTGTGACCGCAGTGCAGTAACTATTAATCTAGCATATAAGGGCTAATTTTTGGTTCACCTCAATGAAATACACATAAGATGAAGGCATGGTTACATTAGGGAATTGCAGGAGGTTACTTATAATTACACCCTTAGCATAAAATCAAGCTTGTGCCAGGAGAAACAGTGCAGATTCCTTTTCAACAGGCTGGTCTCATGCAATGGACATTTGATATGCCAGCTGCAATGTGCTGTGATGTATATCAAGTGTTGGCTACTTGTGGCATTCATGTAAAAATGTTCAGTTATTGTTTTCTGTTATTCAGCCCATAGCGTGCCTCTGCTCTGGAAAATATGGAAGTGATAACTATTTCAGACAGCCATGTCACCAAAGCATTCCTGTCAGTGAGGAGGGGGAAGTGAAAATCCAAGTTTTATTTAAGTTTTAGTCTATTATAAAGTATAGTTAATCAGAAGAGGGAGCCACAGCTGCAGTTTACACAAAGCCTGGAGACAGCTCATGCTGCTATTTTTTTTTACATGTGATAGTCTGGTATTTTTCTCCGCCATTTTCGATGGCCTAGGTGGTTATTGATTTCATCATTTTCTTGGAAGAGACACTAAATCTAGGTGCCTTAGGTGGGTGTAAAAGATAATCTAGTGTTCTTCAAGGAACTTCTCTGTCAAATATTTATTGCAAATTTTCTTGTTATCTCTTCATTATTATTCTGAACAAGTTGAGTGCAGTGTTTCCTGCGTTACATTGTGACAATCTTTCCAGTGACATGTAATGCAATTTGCATCATTTTGAAATGGATTGAAGTTATAAAATCTGCCATACATATGCAAGATTTTTTTTCACCCAACAGATGAGATATGTTTAATGAGCATAATAAACTGAGAGGATCTTATGATAAAGGCAGCAATTACTCATAGTTTTGCTTCCTCAAATACATCAAGTTCTTTAACTAGAATGGAATTTGTTAATAATGCTAATTTTTAATCTTTTCTTGTTTTCCTACATACCAGTCCTTTATTCAATCAGATCATAAATAAGACAATCTAAACTCAACCCTCTGCCACAAGACTCAGTTATCAGTTATCAAGATATAACTGGCCTGGTGGATTGATCTTACAGTCTTTATATCTCCTGCTGAAGATATAATGCTCATCCCAATGACCCAACACCATCTGCAAACTGAAGATGAGTATGAGCCAGGTGTGAAACTTTGCATTGGATTCCAGTAGTAAATCACCTTCACTTTGTGTATACCAGATGCACAAATATACGAATCACATCATATAATTTGATCACTATTTCCCTTCCAGTCAACACACTGTCATCGCCACCATCTAGTATTCACTAGTATCTGCATTCCTAGCATTTAGTACACATCAGTATGTAAGTCACCACCATTAAGCATAATACACTATTAAGAACACTAGATATGAATCACAAGCAACAAACAAGACACTGGAGGAACTTAAGTTTTGTAACTCCAAAACCCAAAAACTAATTGAAAGGAAAACAAGAGAGCCAGGAATGCGAGGTCTAACTTCATATTTACATTAAGTTGGGTGTGCAGATAAGACATGTGGTGGAATGGCATGTGCAGTCACTTATTTTTACGTATAACCCATAATGAATTATTTAAATGAACAAGAATGCTTAATCAAACAATATAGTTACAATATCACTCAAATATTACTGAAATATTAAATACACAACAGAACTCATTGAGTCAGGTAACATACATGGAAGGAAATGGAGGGATGTTTTGGGTTCATTGATACAGATGAAGGGTCTCAACCCAAAATGTCATCTGTTCATTTCCCTCCACAAATGCTGCCTGACATCTGAGTTCCTCAAGCATTTGTTTGCTTTCTCATATTCCAGCATTGACAGACTGTTGCATCTCCATAAGTGGCCATCATCCAGTGTACACGATAGAGTGTGTACCAATATATAATCACCAGCACCCAGAGTAAACCAGACAGTGCACACCAGAATATGAGTTCACCAGTCCCTAAAATACTTTATACTTTATGCTTTATTGTCGCCAAACAATTGATACCAGAACGTACAATCAACACAGGGATATTTGATTCTGCGCTTCACACTCCCTGGATTACAAATATTAAATATTAAAGATATTAAAATAGTTAAATATTAGTAAATATTAAAAATTTAAATTATAAATCATAAATAGAAAATAGAAAAATGGGAAGTAAGGTAGCGCAAAAAAACCAAGAGGCAGGTCCGGATATTTGGAGGGTACGGCCCAGATCCAGATCAGGATCCATTCAGCAGTCTTATCACAGTTGGAAAGAAGCTGTTCCCAAATCTGGCCATACGAGTCTTCAAGCTCCTGAACCTCCTCCCAGAGGGAAGAGGGACGAAAAGTCTGTTGGCTGGGTGGGTCATGTCCTTGATTATCCTGGCAGCACTGCTCCGACAGCGTGTGGTGTAAAGTGAGTCCACGGACGGAAGATTGGTTTGTCTGATGTGCTGCGCCGTGTTCACGATCTTCTGCAGCTTCTTTCGGTCTTGGACAGGACAACTTCCATACCAGGTTGTGATGCACCCTAGAAGAATGCTTTCTACAGTGCATCTATAAAACTTAGTGAGGATTTTAGGGGACAGTCCAAATTTCTTTAGTTTTCTCAGGAAGTAAAGGCGCTGGTGGGCCTTCTTGGCATTGAACTCTGCTTGGTTGGACCAAGTCAGGTCATATGTGATATTGACCCCAAGGAACTTAAAGCTTTTGACCTGTTCCACTTGCACACCGCCGATGTAAATTGGGTCGTGCGGTCCGCTACCATACACCATATAATGGGCACCAATATATCACCATTAGCCGATGTTCAGAAGTGAACATTGCACACCAATTCTCCAACATTCAGTACACACCATTCAGACCATGTAATGTTAGCACACAAAGTGTGGCAAAGAGGAACACGAGTAGGCTAGTAGCATTCTGACAAAAAGATGTGTTTATTCATCTTGTTCATAGCATCAGCTGTTGTGTATTGTAAGGTCATATCCAACACTGAGACTGTCCTATCAATATATTTGCCTTACTTCCCCCACACTTGCCTTAATAAGTTTAATACCACATACATCAGCACCAAACAACGCACATCAGAGTGCATTAAAAACCACACAGCGCATCCTAACATATGCTTACAGCAGCCACGAAGTAAGGAAAGCATTGTGCTGTTGTTATATTATCCTTGAAACGAGCCAAACCAGACCAGAATATGCACTCCCTCTACCATCACTGCATGCTAACCATGTGTGTATTATCTTCAGGAAGTGCTGCAGCACATTGCCAACACTTTTTTGGCAACACTTCCCTAATCTACAATATCCATGTTCAAGAACAAAATGGGAAACAGGTACGTAGGAATACTGCCATCACCAATTTACATTTGAACGTATATATTAGGAGCAGAAATAGACCAACAGCATCCAAACCCACTGCAAAATTCAATAAAACCAGGGCTGATCTGACTGTAACTGTAATATAGTCAATATTTCAGTAATATTTGAATAATATTGTCTGATTAAGCATTTTTGATTGTTTACATAATTCTTTATGGGTTATATGTACAAAGTACATGAATGGCATACGTCATCACATCACCACTACATACTGTATATGCGTGCCTCACTAAAGTAAAATGAAGAAGACACATTCATCCTAGGCTCTATGTTTTTCTTTCAATTAGTTTCTAGATTTACAAAACAGAACTGTAATTTCAATTTTACTCCTCCGTTTAACTCAGGAATCTATCTACTTCTGCCTTAAAAAATATTCAAAGACACTGCTTTGGCTGCCTGTGCTGTGTCTACAATGTTTTCCTGTAGTGAATTCCAGACTCCCACCAGTCACCATTTTTCCTTCATCTCTCATTTAATCCTTCCACCATTTACTTCAAGTCTTCCCCTAGCTGTTGACTCTTCTGCTTAGAGAAAACCTTTATCTCTCATTGGCTAAATAAACAATGAGGGTTCTCCCGCAGAAAACCAGGAACAATACTGATATTGTTTATCTTTACTTTGAATACCGTACCCGGTATATCTTCTCCACCCTGTCATATCTTTACTGTCACAAGAGGAATTTGATCTACTATACACCACCATTAACCAAAAACCTGCTTTCTGTTAATTAATGTCAGTTCCTTGTACCTTGCCTATCTTTGTTTCTGTAGACTGACATGATGCACCAGAGTGTGTATGACTTCATCCATGTCGATGATCGACAGGAGTTCCAGAGGCAGCTACACTGGGCTATGAATCCACCACAGCAGATGTCTGGGCATGATCCTTCAGGCCAGGGAACTAATAGTGAGTATATCCAAACTATTTCCTTCTCGTAGTGTACAGTCCAGTACAATGGGCATCCCTTGGATTTTATAGTCACATTAAAATAGTAGTTTGTGATTGCATGACTACGTGATGCGTTTATTCTTCATAGCACATCTTGACAAGCATATAGATTTCTAGATTATTTCAGCTGACATTAAGAGTCCATAGAAAGAATGGGATGGAATCAAGTGTAGTTCAATGTCATCTCAGGCTTGAAGTTCTTCATTAGGAGGCCCACTGAATGTGATGAGTTACTGTGACATATATTTTCCCTGATACTCATTTGCATTGGCTTTGCATGGAAAGAAGATGTCCAACGGTCAGTTGATTCCCTATTGCTCATTTTGCCACCTCACTCAGTCAAATTAGCATGCAGTGGTAGGGTTATGTTTTAATCTGTTAATTTTGAAGGCTGGTACAAAGACTTTGCCTACAAAGTACAGGCAGATTAAATGCAGTATTGATTACCTTGATTAGTGTTTGGGAACGGGAGGAGATGAGGTGTGGTAGATGATGAAGGTAAAAACCTGCAACTTCTTTGGGACTTAAAAAATATATTTCTTACAGAGCATTTTGGATATTCTAGAGTATTCAGATATTAATTCAAACAAGAACCAGGTTTCATTTCATATTGTAAATATAAATAAGTTCAGGAAGCTTGCAATTAGCCTTCAGTTTTTAGTGAATTCCAAGTAGTAAATTGAAGTTAAAAGCACAAGCTCCTCCACAGACTAAGAGACTCCATATGCAATAGCCAAGTGTTCAGACAATGGGGTTGTGTTAATTGGCTTGCTTTAAACCAGGCAACATTGCTAAGTTATTTGCACCATTGTGACAGTTCAAGCTGGCAGACCAGATGGAAGTTATTACTTAGCATATCAGACATGGTCACCGGTATAGGCAATTAATAATTTTTGTGTATTTATCAGACAGTCCTGACAACTTTAATTTTGGGTGTCTGGGACTTCTGTTCCCAGAAGCTTTTAGACTATTTTTGTGAATTATTTTGTGACAAAGGTGATTGAACATTCAGAGGCATCTGTCACTGTAGATATATAATTCAAAGAAGCACTGTCAACCCAGAATATTGAAGGAGATGATGTCATTATAACTATTGAAATTGTATTGCATCACCAACTGTATCTTTGATCTTAAAAGTGTAAAAATGTGATATACATTTGGGATTGTGAGCCTTTACCAAGACTGTCTCCAGAATGATGCCTGCTTATTATAATGACTGAAGTCTTCTATTTCACCAGCTTCAGTGCCTCTCTAGTGAATTCAATCACATTCTCAACAATATTAAGGGTCATTTTGGCTCAGTTGATCTTATATCTAGGTCAGGAGATCTTGAGTTCAAACGCCACTTCAGGACATGCAACCTAAATCTAAACGGACACCTCATTATAGCATTTTATGAATACTGCTTAGTGGAGGCTCTAGGCTTCTGATGGATTATTAAATTGGAATTGTACCTGAGTATAAAGCTGGATGTTAAAGATCCTACAGGTCTAATTGAAATGGACCGGAGGGAATTGTTACTCTAACTTCCTTCCCTCAAGATGAATTGCATTCACTGCATGCAAAATAGTTGCTGTTCAGTCACTAGTCAAAAGTGACTGTGACTCATTTGACAGAAGACATTTTGGGATGTTCTGAAAGGCTGACAATGCACTACATAAAATTAAAATATGCAAATGAGCTGATAGTTCCTGTTGTTGAGCTTATTGCTTTATTGCTTAAAATTTCAGAAGCATTAAAAACACAAAAGAAGGTAAGAAAGAGCAAGGCAGTTTAAAGCACACCTGTAGGAATAGGCTTTTTACTGAGATAATGATTGAATGCTGGCAGAGGAGGTGGTGGAATCAAATACAATTACTACATTGAGGAGGCATTTAGACAGATTTAGACGAGACACAGAAGGACAGAATCTCAATAAGGAAGCAGAATTAATGTAAAGAGGTAAAAGGGCCAAAATTAATGTGATGGGCCAAAGAGCCTGATTTTGTGCTTTCTATGCGAGTTGTGTAATAGTGCTTTTGTCCAATTTTAGGTGAAGAGTATCTGAGTTCTTTCAAAGTTTACGACCCAAAACTTCTGCCACCGGAATTTTCTCCATTCCTAAACCGTTATTTTGTCATCCGAGTCCGTTGCCTACTGGACAGCACTTCAGGATTCCTGGTAGGTAAACAGCTGAGGATGAATTGCAAGAGAAGGAAAGTCCACCAACAAATGAATTCAGATAGAAATGGTGAAATTAATATTGAGAGCTTGCAATAGATGCTGTGATGGAAAGTTTTCAGTTGCATGTGTCAGATTCATCGCAGATCCATCTGAAGCCTCACAAACCAAATATAATTGCACAAAGGAGCCCTTTTCCCTACATTAAATTATTGCTTGAAAAAATATAGCAAATCCAAAATTGCAATTCTTCAAACCACAGATCATCTTTTGTTTATTTAACAGCAATTAGATTTTGTAGCTTTTATAAAACAGTTCCTTCCCACTGCCACCACACCTCCCACAGAGTTAGTATTGGGAGTGCAACATTTTCACTAGCACTGCAGCTCTGGTCTATCTGTGATAGTGATGTTGCTTAAGGTTAACTGATTAATGGTTGGGGAAGGTGTGCATCATACAATATGCATGCTGCTGAACAGATTTTGCAGAGTACTTCCAACTTATATCAACAAGTAATAACCATTGAGGTGACACAGCAGGGTAGCAGTTGGCGTAACGTCTTACAGCAGCCAGCTGACGATCGGGATTTGTAAGGAGCTTGTACGTTCTCCCTGTGACTATGTGGGTTTGCACCAGGTGCTCCAGGTTCCTCCTTTATTCCAAAGACACACGAGTTAGGGCAGAGAGTTGACGGTAAGCTATGTCAAAAGCGTGGTGACAATTTTGGACAGCCCAGCATAGTTCTCACTGATTTGATATGATGCAAACAAAGGATTTCATTGTATGCCTTGGCATATGTGTGACAAATAACACTAATTCTTCTGATCTTTGAAATCTTTACTGCTAGCTCAGAAGCCCAGCAATGGTAATGAAACGTTGGTGAAGGATATTGCTTGGACATTAAAGCAAACTGTACTGCACAGACATAGGCTGTTCAGTTCAGCTCATACATACACATGTATGTTCTCCTCATGGGCCTCATCTTCTCCCTTCTTAATCACGATGATGTCCCATTCCTTTCCACCAATTAGCCTCTCTGTAAGTACATTAATGATCTTTGCCTCAGGTAACCACATGGATTACTTGAGGCAAGGTTCATTAATTAACTTATGGGGAGGCTCCACATTATAACCAGGTGGCAGAAAACTCTTGTGGAGATAGTATTAAATTGGCAGCATATAACACTTCCTCTATCCACTTTCATGAAATGTCCTAGTTTGATAGAGCAGTGATTTTCTATCTAATTATTTTAGGACTTTTGATACTTGCTAGCAAATTTTTCCAGTTTTTCTTCAACATAATTCGCTCTCCTATGCACCTCTTACACTTGCATCTTGCCATCTTCACTCTCTTTGGTTCTTCCTCCAGCCTCAACTTCACTTTCCTCTCTCCACTGTCCTCCTTGTAGGTCACCTATTGTTTGATTATATCATAAATGGTCTGTATATTATTTTTACCTTCCTGCTGTACTTCCACAGTCCTTGATGTTTTCATTCAATAAAATCTGTTGACCTCAATTTTGAAAAACACAGTTGTCCCAGCACCTTTCTGGAAAAGAGAGTTCAAGAGGTCCACTAACTTTTGCATGAAGAAGCCCTTCTTCACCTCATTACTCACCAACCCAACTATAATTTTCAATTTTGCCCTCACCCTTTGACTTCCATTATCAGAGGTAGCTTCTTCATTCATCGACAGTTCACAGGCACAATGCTCTCCACCATCACAGACATCTCCAAGAGGTAGTTCCTCAAGAAGGCATTGTCCATCAGATTGAACGTTCACCATCTACAACATGCCCTCTTCCAAATACTGCTATCAGGGTGAAGGTACAGACCCTTGAAGACACAAGTTCAATGAATTAGGAACAACTTTTTCCTCTCTGCCATCAGGTTTCTGAATGGTCCATTAACTGATGAACGCTACCTCATCGTTAACAACAGGAATTCTGCAGATGCTAGAAATTCAAGCAACACACATAAAGGTTGCTGCCTGGCCTGCTGCGTTCACCAGCAACTTTTATGTGTGTTACTACCTCATCGTTCCTCTTTTTTGTAACTTACAGTGATTTTGTGTCTTTACACTGTTCTGCTGCCACAAAATAAATGGTTCACATCATATGACGGTGATAATAAATCTGATTCTGATTCTTTTTTCTATCTACCAATCAATTTTTTTCAACATTTCTTTTCAATCATCTTTAATTTTCTTCTTTCAAGAGAATACATGCCTAGATTCCTCTTAATTTACTTGTTATTAGATTTCATGGTTTGTATAAGACCATAAGCTATAGCAGGAAAATTAGGCCATTTGGTCCCTCGAGTCTGTTCCACCATTTTATCATGGTTCATTAACATTTTTCAATTATTTCCTTCCTTCACCACTCCATCTGCCCACCGCCCCTCCTCACAACAGACGATGCAGTTCCAAGGCAGACTAAAGTACCTCCAGGGCCAGAGGAAGAAAGATAAGTCTGGCGCTGCCCTTCCACCACAGCTGGGCCTGTTTTGTATCGCCGTGCCTCTGTTGCTCCCATCCATCGGTGAGATGAAGCTGAAAAGCTTGCTCCTGAAGACCAAGCACAGGCTTGACCTCAGCCCCATGACACTCGGTGCAAAGTAAGTAACAAAGTCCCAGTCAAGTGGAAATGGCTACCTGAAAGAGCGGTGGAACTAGATTCACATGTAATTTTCAAAAGGGCGTTAGACATACATAAGAAAAGGGAAAGGTTTCAGGCTTTTGCGAGAAATCCACAGAAGTGGGACTCATTGGGTAGCTATTTCAAAGAACTAGTGCAAACCTGGTTAACTAAATGACCTGCTTCTGTACATTATAAGTCAATAATTCTATGAAGTAGATTTTAGTTAATAAAGTAAGTATCTCAGAACAGAAATTGTGTTTGATGTTTGTGAACACTTAGATGGGTCTAATAGGAATAGTTGGTTTGCAGACACGCACACAATACAGGTAACTCGGCTGCATGTGTAAATATACTTGATATCTGCCACTACTCGTTTAATAAAGAAATAAAACAACACCGTGGGCACCACAGTAGCATAGTTGTTAGCACAACACTATTACGGCTTGAGGCGTCGGAATTCAGAGTTCAATTCCAGTATTGCATGTCCACGCTGTGGAATACATGGGTTTTCTCCCACAGTCCCAGGACAGACTGGGTAAGTTAACTGGTCATTGTGATGGGGTTAGGGTTAATCAGGGTTGTCGCGGGTCGCTGGGGTGTCAGGTCTCGAAAGGCCAGAAGGATCTACTCTGTGCTGTATCACTAAATAATAATTCTAATCTGAAAAGCACTTCAGTTTTATCTTAACATTTTACAAGAAGATCCACAAAAAGGCTTAGGTCCACGTGAATCTGGTGTGCAATTAGCAGAGTTAACCAGGGTACAGTTATGTTGTGATTACATAACTAAACTAAACACAAAATACTCTGCAGATGCTGGGGTCAAAGCAACACTCACAACACGTTGGAGGAACTCAGCAGGTCGGGCAGCATCTGTGGAAATGATCAGTCAACATTTTGGGCCGGAACCCTCCGTCAGGACTGAAGAGGGAAGGGGCAGAGGCCCTATAAAGAAGGTGGGGGGAGGGTGGGAAGGAGAAGGCTGGTAGGTTCCAGGTGAAAAACCAGTAAGGGGAAAGATAAAGGGGTGGGGGATAACTAAACTAGTAATCTGAGAATATGCAGACACAACAGTTGGATTCATATGGGAAGTGCTGTCCCTCATGGAAGGATTGTTTAGGCCCCTGACTAGTGGTGAGGGAGAAGAAGTGGAGGCAAGCGTAACACTTAGTTGCAATACAGGCACTTAATTTTGCACAGCTGTAGTACGGTATTTAGTGTGGTTGAGGGAGGAACAGCACCTCATATTTTGTCATGGTAGTTTCCAACCTGACAACATCAACGCCGGTTTCTCTAATTTCCAGTAACCTGTTCCTTCTAGCACCCACCCTTTTGTTTTTCATTATTCATCTGGCCCTTTTACCTCTTCTCTTTCCTCTCCCCTGCTCTTACTATCTGCCCATCACCCACAATTTCCTCCTTTTTGTTTTCCACCTCTTTCCCTTATTCCACAGTCTACTGTCCCCTCCTATCAGATTCCATGTTGTTCAGCCCTTTCCAGCTTCCACCTATCACCTCCTAGCTTCTGACATCATTCCCAATTGCCCCCACCTACCTACTTTCCCCCTTCACCTGGATACACGTATCTCCAACCAGTTCGTGCTCTTCCCCTCCCCCAACCGTATTATTCTGTCATCTACCCACTTTCTTTCCAGTCCTGAAGGTTCTTGTCCTAAAATGTCAACCCCTCATTTCCCTCCATTGATGCTGTCTGACCTCATGAGTTCCTCCAGCATTTCGTGTGTGTTGATCTGGAGAACATTAATTCACATTATATGAGAACCATTTGAGTCTCTGAGTTTAGTTTGATAAAATCTGAAGCAAAGAGCTGAAGGCAACAAAAAGTTTTGTCTCAGAATCTGTTCGAGCACAGGCATTCTACAAAAGGTTCTAAGGTCCCCTTTATCAGGATGCCCAGGCGTTGGGCTTTGGAGGCCCTTTTCAGATGGAAGCTGAAGCCCAGTGACACCTTTGCTGATCTCAGCTTTTCTTATTTTCAGATATTTTTAAAGTAAATTTGAATACTCAGAATAGTGTGTTTGAATTTAAATGACTGCTATCTGGATTATTGACCCAAGCCTCAGAACCACATACTCAGTAGTATAAACACAACATATTGCTAATGAAATTCTTTGGATGGAGCAATCAGAAATATAACGAACACAATAGTTATAATAGTTCTTGCATCAGAACACTTGCTGAGAGATTGGAGGTCACTCTCAGTGTGTATAGTGTGATCAGCCACTTGAATGTTTTGAAAGGATTGGGCAATATTGCATTAAAATTTGCAAACTAATTTATAGGCTCACAAACATCATATTACTGCTGCAGTGAACTCCAAGGAGGTGGTCAGACTTTAAGGAGCCTCTCTCCATGGCAGCCTCAGAGCCATGAAGAAAAACATTGCCAGAGAGGTGAAAGCACAGACAGGTGGAAATAGGAAGCATGCAGTGATCCAGTCTTGTGCAATGAGTGGCTCCGCATTCTCTTAGAGTTTACCGGCCAGTCTGACGGGCATTGCAGCAAACTGCACTAGAGATGCATTGTATGGAACTGTTGCAATTATCACATGGACACAATGATCCTGCTCCATGTCAGCACTGAAAAGGGAGTCCGTGAATTAACTAGGAACCCTTCCATCTAGTCTCTTTGCACGTCTCCATCATTTTGTTCCTTTTAGGGTAATTAATTTTTAAAAAAGCTGTAGGTAGTATTCTTCAGCACTAATTCAGCTTACAAAGCGCAGAATGGCTGCTGTACAATACTATGCCCTGAAGCTTCATGACAGCTACAGAACAATGTTTGCTCCTCAGAGGGAATCGTGCAAGGCAGCACCTGGGCCAATTTCCCAAGGTGAGCTAATTGACCTGGAAGTGATTGCTGGTGGGAACTACTGAGAACAAAAGGGCACTTATGCACACAACGTACAGATAAAAACACAGACAAATTGGTCCAATTTCTAGTCTGTGAAGAGTTGCTGCTACTGGAATAACATTTTCTCCACTCCTTCTCCTCCTAACATCCCACCCCAACCCTCTCCCCTACCATCACCCGGCTCAATATTAACATGGTAGTTAATATTGAAGGTTGTTTTTCAAGGATTTGGTAAAGGTTGGGCAACACCAGCTGGCCCCCTGACCAATTAAGATACCACCTTCACCTCATTTTTTTCTTGAATCCCTACCCATGACTATCTTCACACTTCTTCTTCCTCACGCTCACTTATCACCATGAGAATTACTGGGACTGATTCATGGCCTGTTCAGGCTCATCTCACAGGTTACGGCAAGCTGTGTGCCTAGGTTGTGGGGAGTGGGAAGGGCAGACAATATGATACTGAATAAGGGTACGTATCTAAGTATTTGCTGCCTGTTGAACAACTTAGTGGCTGCTTTCTAAAGAATCCCTGCATCTTCCTGGCTTTTCCTGCTCAAATATGATTTATTGTCCTGTGGGCTAAAGAATCACAGGAGAAATTTTTCTTGTTAAAATTGTGACAGGTAAAAGCAAAGTCAGCATTTTCTTTTGGCAGAGGATCCAAACACATAACATGACCTTGTCTGTTCACAGATGATGCCAAGGTCAGTGTTTCAAGCCTAATATGCTATTCTTCAGCCCATTGTTCCTAATTCCAAGTTCCCTACTTCCTTGTCATGTCAAACTATTTTAAAGGAACATTTTTCACAAGCAAATGTACAAAGATCAACATCACCATCTGCTGTTGACAACCAGAACTCTACAAATGTAAAACATGCGTTACAGCAAAAATGAAATACTACGCAAGGCAACAATTACTCTGCTCAGAGATATTTTGTACACTTTCCTTATAGGCAGCAAAAGCTTAAGTAAAACGGTGCCACCTGGATTTTGCCCTTGTTTCTTGTCATTTCCTGCTAAACCTTACTCATGCCAAACCAAAGCAGTTGGGAATCTAAAATGAAAAGAGGAAATACTGAGCAGGCCAGCAATATCTGTAAAGGAATGTCCTTGCTTCTGACACATCAGTGATTTTCATTGTACTGCAGTTGCTAGGGGCCCTAAACCCTAGTTTCAGAGACAGCTCTTTGCTGCTTTAAGATGCTCTCTGAAAACATGTTTCACAAAACTTATGCTCATCTCTCATAATGTCTCCTTCTTTTGACTAGTTATTCTTCTTTCATCTGGCTTTCACCAGAATGCTTCTTTCACCCGTAGAGTAAGCACGTTAATTTTATAGCAACACAGAAAATGCCAGAGAATCCCAGCAGGTCAGGCAGCATCGATGGAGAGGAATAAAGAGTCAATGTTTCGGACCAAGTCTCTTCTTCAGGACTGGAAGGGAAGAGGGAACAACCCACAGTACTAAGGTGGGGGGTGGGGGGGGAGGTGTACAAACTCATGGGTGATAGGTGAATCCAGGTGAGGGGAAAAGTGGGAGGGTGGGTCAGGGGAATAAAGTGAGAAGCTGGGAGAAGATGTGAAAACGGTAAAGGGCTGAATAAGTAGGTATCTGATAGGAGAGGAGTGTGGACCATTGAGAAAGGGAAGGAGGAGGGGCACCAGAGGGAGGTGATGTGCAGAAGAGCAGACAAGCAGGGATAAATTGAAAAAGAGATAAGGGGGAGGGTGGATAAGTTAGTGTGTTAGAGAAATCAATGTCCAGACAGGATATGTGGTGTTGCTCCTCCAAGTTGAGAGTTACCTTATTGTGACAGTAGAGGAGGCCGTGGACTGACATGTTGGAATGGGAATGGGAATGGGAAGTAGAATTAAAATGGGTGGTCACCAGGAAATCCTACTTGTTGTGGCAGACAGAGCGAAAGTGCATGACGAAGTGGTCTCCCAATCTACGATGCATCTTAATGATGTAGAGGAGGCCTCACTGGGAGCACCAGGTATATTAAATGACCCTGATAGACTTCTGAACATATCACAAAGACATCTACTTCATGTTTATGACTGATTTTTTTAGAATTGACTTAAGGGTGCTGTATAAATGGAAGTTGTTTAAGTCTGAAAGAGTTTAATGTTTTGCAGCATTCACACTACATCCAGTGAACTTTTAGCCGATGTTCATTGTTCATTTGTGAGCTTGACTTTACAGAGTACCTTCCACAAAGCTAGGGGCTACGGAACCTGTACACAAGGGAGTATGAAATGCCTGATATGAAATTGGGATGTCTGAATCTCATGGAGTGTCAAGAGGTGGAGGAATTGACTACTATTCGTCAGGAACTAAAGATCTTGAACTTCATGTCCCTTGGAGACAGTGTTTTATTAAGTGTTAGTGCTCATCTTGAAAGATCTGTATCCGTGATTACAGAGATTCAGGACCCCAACTCACCCTCTTCACCCAAGAAAACAAAACTGATTTTTGAAGTACAGACTATTTTCAATGGCGTTTTCATTTGGCTATAATCTGTTAAAGTAAAAAAGAAAGTATTTCAAGCACCACTTCAGCTATTGAAGAGCAGTGCTCAGAACTGAACACACAGTCAAATGCAGTCTAAGCAGAGAAATGCATAGCTCCAAAGTAACTTGTATCCATTTGTGATGTGACCAGGGGCAAAGCAATTGCAGGATGGTCAGACACAGAGCACCGAACAAGATCTGGCTGCCATTATTTCCACTTTACGGATGTGCTGTGCCGTGCAGAGAATCAAATCCGAAGTAAGTTTGCCCCTAAACCTCCATGAATCCCTTCCTCTAAAAGGCATGCCCTAGAACCTGCCTCTTTGACCGAGCTCTTGGACATTAGTTCCTCAAGCACTTTTGAAATATTTCTATGATGATCCCTTCAGCAAAGCACCTTGAATAATGCACTATTTTAAAAATGCTGTATCAGTTGTCATTGTCAAGGTAAATTTCTGCTTCACCCTCTACCAAACAAACATTTTCCAAGTTGTTATGTACAAGAATGCGGAACAGAATGACAGAGATTGTGTTTGTTTCAAAATGTTCATGTTCCCACAGTGATGAACACTGGAGAAAATGGCCTCACGGTCTTCAGAGTGCTCACTAAAGAAGGTCAATGGGTTTGGTTCCAAGCTAATGGCCATCTGCCCTATAGGAACAAGTCTGCAGAATATGCCACAGTGCCTCAAGAGGAATTCAAGTAAGCTAGCAACTTATTAATAGTGTTTCTTTTGGAATTGTTCCTAAGTCATAATACCTCTTTAACTCTATATGGTGTTTGAACAAGCAAGAAAAACATCCAAAGAAGGTAAAAAGGGCACAGATGTTCTTCATATCTGATTATTTATTCTCTTGATCACGTGGTCAAAGGATTTATTTTTAATTCTTGGGCAATCTATGGTTTTGCCCAGTTGTTTCTGGATGTATCAGAAATGACCTGACTTGGTCCAACCAAGCAGAGTTCACTGCCAAGAAGGCCCACCAGCGCCTTTACTTCTTGAGAAAACTAAAGAAATTTGGCCTGTCCCCTAAAACCCTCACTAATTTTTATAGATGCACCGTAGAAAGCATTCTTCTAGGGTGCATCACAACCTGGTCTGAAAGTTGTCCTGTCCAAGACCAAAAGAAGCTGCAGAAGATCGTGAACACGGCACAGCACATCACACAAACCAATCTTCCATCCTTGGACTCACTTTACACCGCACGCTGTCAGAGCAGTGCTGCCAGGATAATCAAGGACACGACCCACCCAGCCAACACACTTTTCATCCCTCTTCCCTCCGGGAGAAGGCTCAGGAGCTTGAAGACTCGTACGGCCAGATTTGGGAACAGCTTCTTTCCAACTATGATAAGACTGCTGAACGGATCCTGACCTGGATCTGGGCCATACCCTCCAACTGTCCGGACCTGCCTCTTGGTTTTTTTGCACTACCTTACTTTCCATTTTTCTATTTATGATTTATAATTTAAATTTTTAATATTTACTATTTTTAATATTTTTAATATTTAATATTTGTAATCCAGGGAGTGTGAAGCGCAGAATCAAATATCGCTATGATGATTGTACATTCTAGTATCAATTGTTTGGCGACAATAAAGTATAAAGTATATGTAACCTAATCTGCAATTAGTTGTACATGTAGCTTCTCAAATCCATCTGTATTTCACCTGGATCTCCACTTTTTAATCCCTCCATTTAAATGAATGTCATCCCAACACGAGAGAAACAGTTCTATTCAAGGAAAATATTGATTGTAATTGTGATTGTCAATCAGTCTGAGTCCTTTGACATGTTTGACCACACCATTTGCTATGTCAGCACCAATTTACACCTTGATAGGACTACCTTCTAACCTATCTAGTCAAAGTCAGTGAATCACCACCAACGGCTTCTCCTCACACACCATACAGGTGGGCCAAAGGGGCGATTTCTCTGCTGTACCCCTGAAGGCTTATGCTTCTTAAACCCTACCGTTAAGGTCAATCTTCTAGCCATGTGCTTTCCTTGTGTAGATCAGCAGCAGTTTTCCTTTTCATAATGCCTCTGCGATCACCCTGGGACATATTTATTCTACTAAAGATGTTGTCATCAGTTTTGTAACACTACACTACCTAGAGGGATTTAGCAGGTTTAAATATTCATGTAATTCAACGTTAATGAGGTGCTACTAACTTATTTATTGACTTGTGTGTTCATGCATTGACAAGGTGTGGAACAGTAAACCGAACAACTTCTAGCCCAGAAATGTATCACTTCTAAGATACTCGAACAAGCAAGTCTAAAACTGACATTAATGAAATTGGTTAATAGTTGTGGCTACCTTGGCCAATGTTGGTGAACGCTGGTTTTAAAATCAAATATTTAAAACATCTGGGAACTGTACTTGAAAACTTGTTTGTAGCACAGCAGCACATTGCGTGCATACTATACTTATGATTCTGATTTCCCGCAGGGACACAGAGAGATCCAAGGAAGAGCATCTAAGGAACCAATCAAGCATTGACCAATCAGGCAGCACCAATGGGTTTGTGTACAGCAACTGCAATGATATATCTTTGCAATTAAAGCCACTATATGACCAGGCACCAATGAAAGAAGGGAGAGAAGAGAAATATGAGCCTGTTAAAAGTGATGGTGGTGTTAGCCAGAACGAACCCCTTAATTTTTGCACATCATTTCCAAAATGTGCAAAGGTTTCAATTGCAGATGACTTATGGGTATCAGAATACAGCAGAGGCCTATCAAATCTGCAGCCTCTGAAACCCATGGGAAGAACAAACAATGATCCTGGGCGACTGGCTAAAGGCTTCTGTGGCAGAAGTAGACTGCTTTCTGAGCCTCAGCTCAGGGATAAATCACAGGCCTCAAGCTTTCAAAACCTAGTCCAGAACTTCCGGGCTGTTGGAGAGAAGGTGCAGCAGAGACAGCTGTTCGGCCTGCACTCTACTAACCTGGAGAGCTACCAAGCTGAAAGCTGCAAATCGGAAGATGTTACACCAATGTGCAGTCCCATTATTCAAAAGTCAAGGGATTTTCCCATGGAGTACTGTAATAGTGCAGATTTGTTCCATGGAGTGCAGGTCAAAAGTGAGTACAACATGGAACTGCACAATGGACTAGGAGGGACTATGGAATCTCCAAGTCATCTCTGGGTTGACAGTGAAATGGGAAAAAAGATGTTGGTGAACCTTCCAGGACAGCAGCAATTGAAGAGTGATCCCAACACACTAGAGCAGTTGTCACCCTGTGAGAAACTGAAGACCCTCTTGCCAAGTCCATTGTGTGGAGCCAGCACGGCTAAAGGCAGTTGCTTGTGGATGGTGGGCAGTGCTTGCAACCACAGTAGGCCTTCAAAGCAAGGAATGGACATGGTTCACTTCAATCCACAAAGAGCCACGCATCCCTGTTGCTCTCACAGTGATCAACCCACAGACTGTTTGCAAGCACAAAACTTTCCTCGCCATACTATCCAGGATAAGGGCCCAGGACAGGATGAATATAAAGTGCCACTGCAGTTCAAAAGTCATGATCTGATTCACACAGTCATCAAACAAGAGCCCTTACCTTCTCCTCCTTGGTCTTGTGATAATCTGCATAACATACAGGCAGGCTTGCAGAAAAATATGCCCAGTTGTTTGATCAATTCGTTGAGTCAAAAGATCACACAAAATGCATACTTGTAATTTTTTTAAACAGAAGAAATCATTGTGCATATTTTAAAAGTGCTTGGTTTAAAGATTGTGGTCCTAAAGTCAGATATGTCACTCCATTGTTTATTTTTTAAATTTATCAGAGAATTTTATTATAAATATTGCTTAAGATAATATTGCATGTGAAAGTTCAGTCTTGGAACACACAGGAATCATTGAAATGTTCAGCATTTTTAAGCTTGGTTTTGTTTAAGGGAGATGCAGTCAGAATAACAAGAACTTGCCTTAAATTGAAAGCAATCACAGAAATATTATCAGACAGAATTTGATGTTGAACCACATGTTAGAGCAGCATGACCAATGCTTAAAAAGTATCTTAAAAAAAGAGAGTGGGGCAGAAAAAAATAGGAAGGTAATTCCAGAGGTTTGGACCTAACTTCTAAGAATAAAGCCACTAGTGAAAATACAATGCAATCCAGTCAGGTTAAAAAATATTCAGTTCCAGCTCTTAGCCTTGAGACAGAAGATCAGTGCTCTACTAATAATATCTTGTCCTAAAATCCATACATCAAGGTTTATGTCTGTCAGTCTGAAACAGTGTTAAATTTTTACAATCTTAACTGATCTAGTTTAATCATGAGCATGGATTTCCAGCACATGATAACAAAACTGCAGTCAGAATAGAATAGCTGGACTTCACTCCAGATTGACAAAACTGTAATTATCTAGGTATTGCTCCACAAATCCAGCACTGATCAGGAATTGTACCGTAAGCCTACTTGTCTCTATTAAACGTTTAGTTGTTATAATGTAAAAATGGCTCAGTGTACACGATCTGCAGAAAGCTTTCCATTCCTTCAAACTGAATGAGGGAGATTAGTTATCTTGCTTTGGGATAATTTCCTCCATTAAAAGGTACTAACCATATACAAGTTCTTGCTAAAATCAGTGCATTGGACAGTTTGGGGATGAGTTGCAGCAACCTATTGGATTTCTGAAGGCAAGGGATTGGGGCTGAGAGGGAAAATGGATCAGCCATAATGAAATGGCAGGGAAGACTCGACGGACCAAGTGGCCTAATTCTGCTCCTGTATCTTTTGGTCTTATGGATTACATCGAGCTGGTATGCAGGATCACAGTATCCATCTATACATTAATGTTATTACTGGAATGGTAATTCAAATGCATGAGTTCAAATTACCAGAAATAGTGATCATGAAATGATCAAGTTACCATAAAAACTCACCTGGTTCTCTAACGAACTTAAGGGGAAAGTCCTACAGAACTGCCCTGTTCTGGTCTGTGTGTTACTCTTAATCCTGCTCGGAGAGTGGCTTTGTTTACCACATCTCATAACACACAGAATGATCCAAAATTGGCATCCAATGCCATCCAAATGCCATGTGTTCCTGCAACATTACTCTTTTTCTATGTAGGATTTCAGCAATAATTTGCATTTAAATAGCACTTTAAATTCCCCGGTAAGACAAGTAAAATTTATCATGGGAAAGTAATCCTTTCCAATTATCCGACATCAGCATAAAATGGAAGGACCATATTCTATCAATTGATTAATATCTTAAAGCAATTTTCATATATATATATCACACAGATTTGAATGTCAGTATTATTTTTAACAATAAATATTGAGGCAATAATGAAGTTGGGTTTTGTTTTTAAGTAATATTTTGTTCATTGAAATGCAGCAAGATTGATTACATTTCATAAAAAGTAAAAGGGTACACTTTTTATTCATTATGGAGATCTCACCGTGGTATTTCAATCCAACTTCCTCACAAAGATTAATCTAGGGCCTGATTTTGCAGCCATAATAATTGGAAAACTATTGGTGCTTGTTTCAGTTATACCTTGAAATTAATACGGTGGGTTTCCACACATGTGTAACTGAACATGGGAATCCTGAAACAGATATCCATAATTCAGCATTTCTTCACAGGCTGGAGCTTTGAGCAGCTTTGACAAATGGAATCCAAAGGAAATAGATTGAATTGCTAAGAAATCCAGATTCTTATAAACCAGTTTCAGTAAGAATACTAAGGCTTATGTAAACGGGGATGAGGTCGACAATCAGCCATGACTTTATAGAATGAAGATACAGGCTTAATATCTGACTCCAGCTTCTATCACTAACATTCTTATATTATTAAATATTACACTTATTTGCATGATACCTAAATGAGTGTTTAATAGCATTCTAAACAATATTTACTACTCACCGAGTTTTTTCGCCAAAACACGAAACACATTTTATGGATGTGGATTGTAATTTCCTCAGGGAAAAAAATATCAAGATATGGTGAACTTTGGTTAAATTAGTTTTGAATATTTAATTTATTATATTTTAGCTTTTACTTTAACATAAGTGTATATTTTAATCTTTATTTTGCACACTGCTGAATGTTTAAAATATTAGCTTAAAATAGGTTCTTTTCTACCTGGTTAGGTGTTTCTGAGAATTCAGTTTGACTTTGTGTCTGATAGAAACAGATGTTTGTTGAGAGTACTTCCATGCCTTTGAGGTCATTAGATATATACAGAGGTCATTACATTACTTCTTTACTAACTGCAGAATTTGGGCCATAATTTTCCTCATTTATTTTCAGTACCTTCCCATTGTTTCCTGGACATTGACTTTTGCATAAATTTTTTGTCACAATGCAAAAAGAATTCACTTTTCTTCCATCAACTACATCTAGTATTAAAATAAATGTTGAGAATAATCTCTGATTCAATGTTTACTGACTGAAGTTTGCCATCAAAGTTGCTGCTCATTTCTCATAACTAAGTGTAAACACAGCAATAATGTATAGAAAGCGCTTATTTATTTACAACATCATTTAGATTAAACATATGTATTATCCTTAATACTGTGTTTTTGTTTGCTTTCTATAGAAACAAAAAATGGTGTTGGGTTAATTTGATTGAAATGAGCACTTGCAAGTCAAGTACTGGCTGCTTCAATAATGTGCCTGAAGGGAAACTTCATAAAAGTACTTACTGCTGCAGGATAGAGATGTTTGGCAGTTCATCAACTATGATTAAACTTTTATTCCATGCCAGTTCCCCTCTTCTCTTTTATAGAGTGCAGTATTTTTGCACTAAAATGTACCAGTTGCTATTACTTTAGAGATTATTGCAGTGGATGTATCAGATCCTTTGCAAATTTTTAATCATATTTTATGTTCAGCTACTGTTTGACGTAGAGTTCTATATACTAAACTGAGATGAAGGTTAGTTTCCAGCATAATTAGGGACAATAAAAGGAAGTTATATCATGCATGCCTTCTGCTGTTAAGATATTTTGATTATGGATTTTTATACCTATATCTTTTAATGGAAATGGTCTGTGTTAATCAAGGCCTTCTCTGTGCACTCAGATGAAAAGATCCTGTGAAATAATTGCAAAGAATATCAGAGAATTTTGTCCCTCAAGCTCACTGAAGAAACTGCTGATCTCATTATTTTCACATTGTAGGCTGCGAGAGTTTGCAGTGCTGAGATTACCACACATCTTATGGTAGAACAGTGACAACAGATCATAAATAAATCTTCAAACTTCCTAAGATATTGAAAAAAATTTGAAAATTTGTTTCATCCTTTATCAATGTAAGCTTATTATGTTCTATATTGTCCCAATCTTTGTGGCCCTTCAATTCCACTTATAAATGTGGATTTATAGAACTTATTGAGAATATAAGATACCCATGCAAATAAAATATTTTTAATTTTGAATTTTAAGGATATATGCAACTGTTATTTTACAGATGCTCATGGAGATTATTTTCCACTGAAAATATTTTGGAGCATCTGTGTAAAAGAGTTTACAATATTAATCTCATTATCTCTTTACTTGGAATTAAGAAAAGAATATTTGCCTTAATTTTTTTACTGATAATGTGGATTTACCAAGAAATAGATATAGAACAGTTCAGTTTTTTAATAATCAAATATCCTCTAGAGTGAAGGATTGTTATGTTTTTGCCATACTGGAGTAATTAATTATTACTTTGTAGCAACAAAACGTTGAAAATTGTAGTATAAAAATACCTGGAATAAAAAATGTACATATTTTATCAAAACCTTTGCAATCGCTTCTATTAATGCAATTAATACATGCCGGCACACAGCAATAAAATAGTGAAAGTACACAAAAAAATGAGAATAAAATATGTGTCCGCACTCTTTAAAACCATTCTGTAGTATTAAATGTTGCAGTCATGGCAAAGACGTACTCGAAAAGAATGCAATTTGTATATTTTAAATGAGAAACAAGTAATGGAAATGTGCAATTTTCTTCACTATATTAATTCACTGGATTAATCAGACCCAACAATTTGAGTGTCCAGGAAATATGGTAATAAGCATACAAGCAGAACGAAGTAAGTTAAACTGAATTGATTATCATAAAACAAGCAACACCAATAAACCACACAACATACTACAGAGCAAGTCACTCAGGTTGTTGACTTCATGATTCTTAGTCAACACTTGATTGTTGCTGCTGCTGGGGAACTCTGATTTCTGACTTGCTTGGGAAACTACCCCTGGATTCTTGGCATCGACCACAATTTCTGGCCCCGACTGAAGTCCAAAATAAATCTCAAAAAGCAGGTCAATATATACACAAGGTTCACAAACACAGTCATCAAGAGACAGACAAACTCTTTGATCTGTTGTTCTTATTCCTTTACGTCTGGACTCAACATTCTTCAGGTTTAAAGCTTACACTTAATAATAAAGCCCGAATCCAGACAGACATTAGCATTTTAATGCTTAGTTGTTTTTATTTTGTTCGCTCATGTCCGGACACACTATATTCCCTGGGCTTTCAAAGTACATTAAATTTTACAGATAAACAATAACCACAAGAAGGAATCTGGCTATCAGCAAACGTTCTACAGACATTAACAGACTTCACATGCTGCGAGTTTCAGAAAGAGTTAAGTTGTCATTGACCTGACAGACGGTCATTCAATGTTTTACAAAATCTAATATGCATGCAATGTTCACCCAAAAGAGAGGAGGATACAGGGAGCATTTACGAAAAGTCAATATATTCTGTTTAGGAAAGGATGTTAAAGGATCTGAAAGAAAGGCAAGTAAATGGAGAAAATCGTGGATCAGCCATGATGTAATTAAATGGCAGCTGAAGTGATTTTCCCAGATTATCTGGAACTCAAATTATAGCTCTATCAAAAGAGGATTAGTTAAGATCCCATTCAGAGATCTGAATATAGTGTCTATTAAGAGAAAATCCAAACTTACTGCTTAGGATGGGAAGAATCCCATATAATAATCTGTTCCTACAATACAAACATTTGGTAGTAGTGTTTTTAGAACGCCTGTGAAACTTTATAACATTAAGTTGGCAGTGTCCCCACTTTGCCCACTCTCCAGGAAGTGGGGAGGGATAGAGTAAACCGTGGTCGGATTCACATGGTCTTAGCAAAGTGCTTTCAGCAATTCAGCATCTATTTAAATATTTCCTTTATTCTATAGCCTACTCAAGAGTTTTAAGAACATAAGATATAGGAGCAGAATTAGGCCATTTGGTCAATTGAATCTGCTCCACCATTTCATCATGGCTGATCCATTGTCCCTCTCAGTTCCAATATCCTGCCTTCTCCCTGTATCCTTTCATGCCCTAACTAATCAATAACCTATCAACCTCTCCCTTAAGTATAACCAATGACTGGGCCTCCACAGCTGCCTGTGGCAACAAATGCCACAGATTCTCCACTCTCTGGCTAAAGAAATTCCTCCCCGTCTCTGTCCTAAATGGACATCCCTCTATTCTGAGGCTGTGTCCTCTAGTCTTAGACTCCTCTACCATAGGAAACGTCCTCTCCACATCCATTCTGTCAAGGCCTTTCAACATTCAATAGGTTTCAATAAGATCCTCTTCATTCTAATGAATTCCGGTGAGTAGAGGCCAGAGCTATTAAATGCTCCTCACATGACAAGCCTTTCAATCCTAGAAACATATTCATGAACCTTCTTTGAACCCTCTCCAATGTGAGCACATCCTTACTTGGATAGGGGGCCTGAAACTGCCCACAATACTATAAATGAGGCCTCACCAGTGCTTTATAAAGCCTCAACATTACATACTTGCTTTTATATTCTAGCCCTTTCAAAATAAATGCTAACATTGCAATTGCCTTCCTCACCACCAACTCAACCTGCAAATTAACTTTTAGGGAAACCTGCATGAGGACTCCCAACTCTCTTTGCAACTCAAGATTTTTGAATTTTCTCCCCACTTAGAAAATAAACTATGCATTTATTTCTTCTAACAGAGCGCATGGCCGTTCACTTCCCGACACTGTATTCTATCTGCCACTTCTTTGCCCATTCTCCAGATCTATCTAAGTCCTTCTGTAGCCTCTCTGCTTCATCAAAACTATCTGCCCCTTCACCTATCTTCATGCCATCCACGTACTTGGCTAAAGGCAATGAATTCCATCATCCAAATTCATTGACATATAACGTAAAAAGAAACAGTCCCAACACAGACTCATGTAAAACCCCACCTGTCACTGGCAACCAATCAAAATTTAGTGCCACTCTTTGCCTCCTGCCAATCAGCCAATGTTTTATCCATGCTGGTACCTTTCCTGTAATACCAAGGGCTCTTAACTTGTTAAGCAGCTTCATGCATGGCACCTTGCCAAAGATCTTCTGAAAATCCAAGTACACAACATCCAATTCTCTTTTGTCTATCCTGCTTGTTATTTATTCAAAGAATTCCCAAAGATTTGTCATGCAAGATTTTCTCTTAAGGAAACCATGCTGACTATTTTATCATGTGCCTTTAAGTATCCCAAAACCACATCCTTAAGAATCAACTCCAATATCTTCCCAACAACTGAGGTCAGACGAAGTGGCCTATAATTTCCTTTCTTCTGCCACTCTCCCTCCTTGAAGAGTGGAATGTTATTTGCAATTTTCCATTCCTCCAGAACCATGCCGGAATCAATTGATTCTTGAAAGATAATTACTAATGCCTCCACAATCTCTTCAGCCACTTCTTTCAGAACCCTGTGGCATAGACCATCTGGTTCAGATGACTTATCTATCTTAAGACCTTTCAAGTTCTCAAGAATCTTCTCCCTAGTCCCTGACACTCTCAAACTTCCGGCATACTGCTAGTGTCTTCTACAGTGAAGAGTGATGCAAAATACTTATTCAGTTCTTCCGCCATATCTTTGTTCCCCATTATTACCTCTCCAACATAATTTTCCAGTGGTCTACTCTCACCTCTCATTTACACTTTGTATATCTGAAGAAACCTTTTATATCCTCTTCAAAATTATTAGCTCGCTTACTTTCATATTCCATCTTTTGCTTCTTTATGACTTCTTTAGTTGCATTCTGTTGGTTTTTAAGAGCTCCCCAATCCTCTAGCTTTCCAATAATTTTTGCTCTATTATATACCATCTTTTGTCTTTTATGCTGGCTTTGATTTCTCTTGTCAACCACAGTTGTGTCATCCTGCCTTTAGGATACTTTTTCTTCTTTGGGATGTATATATCCTGCAACTTCTGAATTGCTCCCAGAAATTCCAGCCTTTGCTGCTCTGTCATTATCCTGGCTAATGTTCCCTTCCAACCAATTTTGGCCAGCTCCTCTCTCATGCCTTTATAATTCCTTTTACTGTAATGCTGATACATCTGACTTTGGCTTCTCCCTCTCAAATTGCAGGGTAAATTATATCATATTATGATCACTTCCCCTAAGAGTTCCTTTACCTTAAGCTCTCTAATCAATTATGGTTCATTGTACAACACCCAATCCAGAATAGCTGATCCCCAAGTGGACTCAACCATGAGCTGCTCTAAACAGCCATCTCGAATGACATTCTAGAAATTCCCCCACTTGGGATGCAGAACCAATCTGTTTTTCCCAATCTACCTGCATATTGAAATCCCCTGTGACTATTGTAACATTGCCCTTTTAACATACATTTTCTAACTCCATTTGTAATTTGAAGTCCACATCTTTACTTTTGTCTGGGGGTCTGTATATAACTCCCATCAGGGTATTTTTACCCTTGCAGTTCCTTAGCTGTACCCACAGTGCATTTCTTTTTCTAATTACAGAGTCACCTATTACAGAGAAGTAACAAATCAGTAGGCTCCTTCATTTATTATCTATCAACTCTTTATTCTAATTTGTAAAATTAACTGGACTTTACTTGACCTGCTTAGCCTCTTTTGTATTGATATGCCCTCTGGCCAGTGAATCACAGTTTGAACTGCTACACTGTCAGTTCAAATCAACATTCCTATTGTAACATATGATCCAACAGTTCAATAAACATCCTTTTGCATCTTTGCAACTCATGAAAAGTCTCAAAAATGTATACAATATTCACAATAAACTTACAAAATAATGCTGCTCTAATTTCTGTACCACCAAACAGCAGCATTGGATCATATTGTTTACTTTGGTGTAGTTTTGGTTACAGTATTAGTCATCCAGTTTAAAGGTAAAAA